>NC_064848.1:108231589-108516589 GCF_024139225.1 Suncus etruscus
ATATGGGAGGAATTACTTTCCCCAACTTTAAACTTTACTACAAAGCAATAGTTATCAAAACAGCATGGTATTGGAATAAGGACAGACCCCAGATCAGTGGAATAGCTTGAATACTCAGAAAATGTTCCCCAGAAATACAATCACCTAATTTTTGATAAAAGGAGCAGGAAATCCTAAATGGAGCAAGGATAAGCCTCTTCAACAAGTGGTGTTGGCACAACTGGCTAGGCCACTTGCAAAAAAAATTGAACTTAGACCACCAGCTAACATCATGTACGAAGGTAATCCAAATGGATTAAAAAAACCTCGATATCCGACCCCCAAAACATAAGATATATAGAACAACCATAGGCAAAACTCTCCAGGACATTGAGACTTGCAGGCATCTTCAAGGAGGAAACTGCACTCTCCAAGCAAGTGAAAACAGAGATTAACAGATGGGAATATATTAAGTTGAGAAGCTTCTGCACCTCAAAGGAAATAGTGCCCAGGGATATAAGAGCCACCCACTGAGTGGGAGAATCTATTCACCCAGTACCCATCAGGACAAAGGGCTAATCTCCAAAATATACAAGGCACTGACAGAAATTTACAAGAAAAACATCTAATCCATCAAAATTGGGGAGAAGAAATAAACAGTACACTTTGACAAAGAAGAAAAACAAGTGGCCAAAAGACACATGAAGAAATGCTCCACATCACTAATCAACATGAGAGATGCAAATCAAAAACAACAATGAGATACCACCTCACACCACAGAGAATGGCACACTATCACAAAGAATGAGAACAAACAGTGCTGGCGGGGATGTGGAGAGAAAGGAAACCCTTATCCACTGCTGGTGGGAATGGCCTTCTAGTTCAACCTTATGGAAAGCAATATGGAGATTCCTCCAAAAACTGGAAATCGAGCTCCCATATGATCCAGCTATACCACTCCTAGGAATATACCCTAAGAACACAAAAATACAATACAAAATCCCTTCCTTACACCTAATAACATTGTCAAGCACTATTTACCATAGCAAGACTCTGGAAACAACCAAGATGCCCTTCAACAGACGAATGGCTAAAAGAAACTGTGGTACATATACACATGGAAATATTATGCAGCTGTCAGGAGGGATGAAGTCATGAATTTTTCCTATACATGGATGTACACAGAATCTATTATGCTGAGTGAAATGATTCAGAGAGAGAGAGAGAAAAACGCAGAATGGTCTCACTCATCTATGGGTTTTAAGAAAAATGAAAGACATTCTTGCAATAATAAATTTCAGACACAAAAGAGAAAAGAGCTGGAAGTTCCAGCTCACCTCAGGAAGCTCACCACAAAGAGTGATGAGTTTAGTTTAGAGAAATAACTAACATTTTGAACTGTCCTAATATTTGAGAATGTATGAGAGAAATGTAGAGCCTGTTAGGGTACAGGAGGGGGGTTTGGTGGGGAGGAGGGAGATTTGGGACTTGGGTGATGGGAATGTTGCACTGGTGATGGGTGGTGTTCCTTTTATGACTGAAACCCAAACACAATCATGTATGTAATCAAGGTGTTTAAATAAAAAAAAAAAGAAAGGAGCCATGAGAGGAGAAAACTTTTTCTTGTGTCATATCTTAGAGGAAAGACTGATTTTTTTCCATTGAGAATTTTCTTTGCCATGGGTTTGAAATAAATGGTTTTGTCTATCTTGAGCAAAGTTCCTTCAATTTTCATCTTGAGAGTTTTTATCATGAACGGTTGTTAGACTTTGTCAAATGCTTTTCTGCACCTATTGATATGATTGTATGAGTTATTTTTTTTTCTTGTTGATGACACATTGGATTCTTGTGTGTGTGTGTGTGTGTGTGTGTGTGTGTGTCTGTGTCTGTGTGTTTGGGTTACACCCAGTGGTGTTCAGGCGTTAGCCTGGCTCTGAGCTCAGAAATTGCTCCTGGCAGGCATGGGGAACCATATGGGATGTCAGGATTCGAACCTTCCATTCAGCTGCATGCAAGGCAAACACCCTACTTCTGTGTTATCTCTACAGCCCCTATTTGCTAGAGTTTTGTTGAGATCAGGATAATGGTCTGTAGTTCTCTTCTTTTATGGCTTTTGGTTTCAAGGTGATATACACTTCATAAAAACTATTAGGGAAAGCTTCTTTTTTTTTTTTTTTTAATTTCCCTACAGAGCATGAAAATGATTGGCAGTATGATCTCTTTAAGTATTTGAAAGAATTCACTGGTGAATTCATCTGGATCTGGGATCGTAATTTTGGGAAGACTTTTGATTACCACTTCAAATTTCTCAATAGAACTGTTCAGATATTCCAGATCATCCCATTTTGGTAGGTTAGAAGTCTAAAAATGTATTTATTTGTTTCAGGTTCTCTTGTTTTTTGGCATGGCATAATGATTCTCAAAGTAATCTCTGATTATTCTTACAATTTCTGTAGTATCAGTAGTGCCATTCTCCTTTTGATTTCTAATTCAGGAGATTAACTTTTTCTCTCACTCTTTCTTTGTGAGTCTTGCTAATGTTTTATTGATCTTGTTTATTTTTTCAAAGAATTCAGCTCTTGTTTTTCATTGATCTTTTGGAATTTTTTTCTTTGGTCTTTGGGTCACATCTCACAGTGCTTCAGGGGTTACTTCTGGCTCTCTGCTTAGAAATCGCTCTTGACAGGCACAGGGAATCAAATGGGATGCTGGGATTAGAACCACCGTTGGTCCTGGATCAGCAGCTTGCAAGGCAAATTCCCTACTGCTGTGCTATCTCTCCTATATTTTGGATCTTTTTGGGGGGATGTCTATGTCATTAATTTCTGCTTTAAGTTTTATTATTTCCTTCTGCCTGCCTATTTTCAGCTTTTTTTTTTTTTTTTTTTTTTGTATTTTCCAATTTCTTAGGTTGTGCCATATCTGTTTAGGCCAATTCTTCCTTCCTGATGAATGCTTGCAAAACTATAAATTTTCCTCTTAATACGGCTTTTGCTGTGCCTCATAAATTTTGGTACTGCATGTCTTCATTCTCATTTGTTTCCAGGTAATTTTTTATTTTCTCTTCGATTTTGTCTCTAACCCACTGGCTGCTTTATGTTGAACTGTTTAGTTTTTATGTGTTAAAGTTCTTTATCTGTGTGTTTGTAATTCACTTATAATTTCTGAGTTTGATGATCTGAGAAGGTAATTGGTTCAATTTTTATCCCCTTGATTTTATGGAGCTATGTTTAATTGTTTAATGACTCAGCATGTGGTCTGTCTTGAAAAATGCCCCACGTGCATTGGAGATGAATGCGTATTCACACATAAAAAATAAAATAAAAATAAAAAGCCCTTCATATTTACTAAGTCACTTTTTTCATTTTCTCATTTAAAGTCAGTTTATCCTTGTTAAGTTTTTGCCTGGTTGATTTATCAAGAGTGTGAAGGTGTTGTTGAAGTCCCCCACTATATTTGTGTTGTTATTGATGTTTTTTTTTAATCTATTAGCAGTTGTTTTAAATATTTTGCTTGTCCCTCATTGGGTGTATATGTGTTTAGAAGTGTGATTTATTCCTGATTTATACATCTCTTTCTTATTTAGAAATGCCTGTCTCTCTCAGAATTTTTTCAATGTAAAGTCTGTGCCATCTGATATTAGTATGGCCACCCTGGCCTTTTTAGGAGAGTTGTTTGCTTGAAGGAATGCCCTTCGCCCTTTGACTTTGAGCATGTGTTTGCTCTGTATTCAATATTAAAGTGTGTTGCTTGCAGGCAGCAAAAGATCAACTTTCTGATTCATTTTGCCACTTTGTGTCTCTTAACTGATAGTACATTAACGATGAGAGATATTATTATTTTGTGCCATCTGTTTTTAGAAGTTTGGTTTGTTTGTGGGTCTGTCTTACCTAAAGTAGACCCTTCATTTCTTCTTTTAATGTTATCTTGAGTTCCTGAACTATTGATAATCTGTGGTATGGGGGAGGGTGTTATGCAACTTATCTTCTAACTCACTGATTTGTCATCAGCAGCTGTTACTCTGTTATTGGGCCTTTCAGTAAGTTTTTCAGTCCTATCAATTCTGTGAAGGTTTTTTTTTTTTCTCCCTGCTTTTATATTCTTCTGGGTCTCATTGGCTCTTTGTTCTGTTTGATCATATGGTTTCTTAGAGTTCTTTGAACATCCTCCACATTTCTAAAGTCCTTTTCAAAAAGGTTATTAGGTGGATGGTAACAGTTAGAATCTTCCAACAATCGTTTTCATTCCTTAAGCATGGTGATGCTCTGTGTTGTTTCTCCATTGTGACCTTTGTAGTGTGGTAGTATTTTCTATGTGTTTTTCTATGTCAATGAGCTGCAGCTCATCAACAAGAAGACATGTGCACCAACACATTGGGCCTTACTCATTGGCAGTGGCAGTGAGCCACTGTGCATAGTAGCTTTCCTTCTGAGTAGAATTTTCATGCTATTACAGATGAATGTCTCTTGAATATCATTTTAGAATAAGATTAATATTGCTATATGAAACCAGAGAATAAAGAAATTATGAATATAAAGGAATATTGAAACTTTAGTCAACTTTCTTACATGTCTGAGTGAGATAAGAATTTCAGTAATATATAACAGGGTATTAAATACATTTTATTTTAATTTATTTTTTGTTTGGTGCCACAGTCAGCAATAATTAGGAGTTAACTGGAACTCAGGAATTTCTCCCATTAGTACTCAACAGACTACAGGGGGTGCTAGAGATTGAACCCAGTTTGATTGCATGCAACGCAAATGTCTTATCTGCCTTATCTAGTCCCTGGAACAGGGCATCTTTATAGTTCAGAAATGTGTCTTGTGGTATAAAAGTAAGACAGTCATGATGCGTACCAGGAGATTAAAATAAATATGTCAGTTCATGAAGAATTGCTAAGAATACTTTTTCAAATATGAAAATCTTTATATATAGCTCTTTTAGTCCATGTACTTTATATTCATGCAAAAATTAAATTTGTAATTATATTTTAGTGACAATTTAGAGGACCAGAAATAAATTGTGATAATTGAAAAAAATATAGTGATATTCAAGTATTTTAAACATTATTTTTGTCTTTTAAACCACACCAGTGTACTCAGATTTTACACTGGTTCAAGACTCAGACATCAATTTTGGTGGTATGGTGACCTTATGGGATGCTTGGAAGGAATCTGGAATAACAGTGTATAGGACAAAAATCTTACCCACTGTACTGTCACTTTAACCCCTTATATATTTTTGTTTTGTTTTGGGGCCACACCCCATGATGCTCCTGGCTATGTGCTCAGATATTGCCCCTGGCTTGAGGGGACTATATAGGAGGCCTGGGGGATGAAACGGCAGAGGGTTAGCACATGAAAGGCAAACACCCTACCACCTGCACCACCACTCCAGAACCCCTTAGACATTTTTTAAATGTACTTTACAGCAGAAGCTGTGAGAGTTTGATGTATGGACAAGGACTTGGAGACAGGTGTAAAAACTTCATTCTCTTTTGCAACCCTAAATTATTTTCTTTCCAATACAGAAAGAAGAAACATGAAGGCCAGAGGTATAATATGGTGGGTAGGATGTTTGCTTTGCATGTGACCAACGCAGGTTAGATACTCAGCATCCACTGTGGTCCCCCAAGTTTGACTGACAGGAGCAATTCCTGAATCAAAGCCAAAGTTACCCCTGAGAATATTCCCTGTTTTTTGGCAGCGAGGCTGAGATGGAAGAGAAAATTGGGATGAAAAAATCAGAAAGTACTATGGGAGATCACTAAGTTCTTATAAATAAAGGAACCATTACTGTTAAATTATTATTCATATGTCTATGGGAAATATGCACCATAACTAAGTATTTAAGCAAGCATTCTTTATGAATGCTCAAAATGCTTTCTGATCTCTATGAAAAGAGGAAGATATTTATGATTTTCTCTTAATTTGTTTCCATGTTAAGATGACTCCTTAAAAGTTTTCTGGGTGTTTGTTTGTTTGTTTGTTTTGGACTACACCTGACTATGCTCAATAATTACATCTGACGCTGTACTTAGGAATTGCTTTTGCTATTGCTCAGGCATTAATTGGGAAGCTGGAAAAAGCCATGTCAAACTGAATTATCACTTTAGCCCCTACTCAGAAGTCTTCCTTAACAAAATTCTCTTAAATATGTAGGTTTGGGGCTTTTTACACAAATACCCATTCCTTTTTTCTTATCCATTTCAGTCATGGACTCCTATCTTTCCATAAAGGTCATAGTCCTCAACTATGCAAACTGAAGATAGAATATGGGTGGAACAAAATTCCGTAGGCTTGGCCTTTATCAGGATCACTCTCTCATCTACAAAGGTATTAGATTAAGAATACACTCTTCAATTACAAATAAGATTTTATTTTTTATATTTCCTTCCTTTATTCTTGCTTAAGATGAAACTTTAGAACTTATTAAGCAAGTAACCTAGTCTAATATCTTGCCAAACAAAATGCTCTCAAAGTATAATAGCTACATTATATTTCTTATAATTAATATAATCTAAAAATAATATGATACTGAAGAATTCCCTTATTCATCTGCCTATTTTCCAAATATATTTTGCGTAATACCTGTATTTTTTAATCTTTTACCTGTTCAGAAACTTCATGCTAAAAGGAGTAACTAAAAGTATTTGTCATGGCTCGTAGAAAGTATACAAAATAATGCATTATAGCAAGTTCAAGGTGTATAGATATTACTAATTCAACCTCTATACTGTAATGTAGATAAATTTTACCCAACTATGAAATATCATTTATAAGCTTAACAGAGGAAAAAATTTAGTTGTGTAATTTTTGTTTATTTTTGGATTACACCCTGCTGTGCTCAGTGCTCACTTGTGGGAGACTATATGGTGCTAAGGAAAGAGCTGGTATTGATTGTGTTCATGTTCACCTTATTCCTTGAGCTATCTCTCTGGCACCCTCGTTGAATATTTATAGTTTTGTGAAGTCTAATGGTTTCATTTTATTTTAGTATCAGTCCATATATTTGATATCTTTTTTCTGATAACAACTCAAGCTAATCCTTATCAATAAATTATCCAGTTTCACAATTCATCCACTTTCAATATGACTAGGATCAAGACTTTTCAGGTTGTCTTTTCAGGTTGTGAATCAGTTGAATATTCTTTTAAACTACAAATTTTAGTCCAGTAGTTCAGACGTGGGTTCTTCATGTTTAAGAATTTCCCAGGCTAACCCTGAAGAATTCCAAATCTCTGGGATTGGGAATCATATGAATAAAGAAATAAGATTCTAAATCATTTTTTTCTTAGTCATATCACAATTTCTTTTAATATGTCAATTGGAATATTTCTGTGATTTTGTAGAGTGAGGTCAACTAGTATTTGCAAATTTATGGGAATAGAAAATAGGTGTAATAAGTAAGTAGGAATTTGTATTTCCATTGGCAACGGGAATAAAATTGTTGTAGAAATGTCAAGTAATATTGAACTTCTATGAATTCAAATTTAAATTTAAAAGCAGACTTATTTAACAACCGAAGTTTTTATTTTCACAAACATTTAAAATGCAGCTACATTTTAGTCACCAAAGGAAAAAAGCAAAGTGTAATAAACAGCTGATCTTGATACAATTATACAACAGGAACTTGTTTTTAATTCATTAGTTCAGCTCACTGCAAACAGTTCATGAAAACTAATCATAATAAATCTGTTGGCATATGCAGAAAAATATAATAAACAGTGATTCTTTACGTAGGGTTCAAAATCCATTTAGAATGGTAGTTAGACAAGTTGCAACTACAGTATCACTAATACATGGACTTCAGACAGATAAATAGAACTGTCAATGGAACACACTTAAAAAAAAAATCCAGCCTAAATAATAATGATGCAGTTCTGACATTTGTAGGAGGAGGTTAACAGATATGTAGTATTTTCACAGAGTAGATTTTCCAGGGAATAACCAATATTTGTCTGTGATTCTATTTTCTCCTTAAAATGATACCCACTTTTACCTCTATTTTTCAAATGTGAAAACTGTATATATTGTTCTTTTCTATGAACTTGTCAGCACCAAAATGTTACTTCAGTTTTAGATAATGTAGGCTGTCTTTGACGATATTATGTATTCTCAAACTGAATTTATGAACAACTAGGCTCTCTGAGCATCATATACTTGCAAGAGGGCAACAGAAGTCACAAACTTGCTACATTCTCAACCTGTCCCACTCCTATCTTAGCATATATGGATAGGCAACTCTTCACATACTTACACAAATCTATCTCCTATTTTTTTCGGGAGAAAATATTATTTTTATATTGGGTATTTAAAAATACAACCCATTTGTAAGAGGGCTGCCTTTTTTCTTGTGCTTGTAGAGATTATAGCAAAAAAAATTGAGGAATGATACATTAGCATATACATGAATTTAATTCAGGAAAACTAAAGACCAAGCCAAATTATTTTCCTGATATCTAAATACTATAATATGCATTAGTGTATTATTTTTAAATATAAATAATTGAATGCCTATAAAGACCTTAAGTTATGTTTCTTTATCTATTTTTGAACAATTTCTATTTCATATAGTTCTATTCCATTCAATAATTAAATTTATTTTATATCTTTTATATATAAATATAAAGCTATACAAATTTTTTATGCAGTTAAAACGTGTATAAACTATGTTAATTAAAAGAGAGTAGACTTTTACTCATTAGAAGAGGATATATTTTGTTGAAATTAAATTAAAATCTATATACTTTGTGTATTTTCAGATTTTCAAATGCTTCATCAAACTGGTTATTTGTGGTTTAGGGGTTTCAAAATTTACTTTCACAGCTAGTATGAAGAAACAACATACTAAACTTTGTCCTATAGATATGTGGGTGTAAATGATAAGAGAGAATGAGGTCCATTTTTCTTTTTCATCAGGAGATTTTGAGCAATATGAGTGAATTATGAAATAAATGAAAGCCTGCTTAAAAATCAGAATTACTTAATGCTATGTTTCCTGATAAATTGGAAGATTCCTTCATGATTGGTCTGAAGTTAAGTCCTGGTGCAGCAAATAATAAAGTACATTTTTATTTTTGTTTTTGTTTTTCTTTAATCTTCTTCCAGTTGTCTTCAAAACCTCGCCTAGGCAAAACTAGTTAAAATTAAATTTATAAGTAATATTTATGGGGACATTTGAATTCATAAAGAAATATGAATTCAGATAGAGTACTGCAAAATGAAAATTAAGTTAATATTTGTGACTTAACATAACAGGAACTAGGCAAATTAGAAGATTCTAAGAACTTAATAGTTCAAAATAGTCCTCAAGTTTCAAAATAAGCAAATGCAGAAACAAAAACTATTATAAAAATTATATTAGTTCACATTCTACCGCTCTTTATAACTTCATAAAATGATCCCTTAATATCCTTTACTTCTCTTTGTTTGTTTGTTTTGGACCACACCCGATGACGCTCAGGGGTTACTCCTGGGTATGCACTCAGATATCGCTCCTGGCTTAGGGGACCATATGGGACGTCAAGGATGGAACCCAGGTCTGTCCTGGGTCAGCCGTGTTTAAGGCAAAGTCTCTACCGCTGCACTATAGCATCGGCCCCACCTTTGCATCTCTTTATTCTAGCACACAGTACGTCGAAGCTGCTAAATTTAAGTTGTAATTGCGTAGAAAGATTAAAATTTACTTAGAATCCCGAAAGAGTAGTAGAATGCGATTAATGGTAAATTATTTAAACAAGAAGAGTCCAAATATGTTAAATATATCATTTGTATACACAGTGACAAAAATATGACAAAAACATAAGTCCATATTTTCATAAAGTAATTGGTTATAATGCCTGCTCTTGCTGTCCAAAGGATTTCATAGAGAAAGAAATGTAAATACTATCAAGAAATGGCTCATAGTTAGTCATTTGTTTTCATTATTAAAAGTTTTTCAGAAATAGTTGGTGCTGATGAAATGTGATGTAAAGTCCTGGGGTCTTTGTGTTCCAACTAAATAGGGGCACTACCAATGCTGGATGTGCTTTTCCCTTGATGAGAAAGACAAAAGTTCTGGGTCCAGAATTTATCACTATGAAACGCATTAGTGACTCAATATCACATGATCATAACTGCTTCATACTTGAGCAGGTCTGTAGAAACAAAAATCAATTCAACTGTGTAGGTAATGCATTTTAGAAGGAAATTTCTTTTGTTTAAAATATAGCTTTTAATGGCATATCAACAATCTTTTAGAAACGAGCTGCTGCAAGATAGTACAAAAACAGTGCCATATTTTTTCAACTAAAAGATCATGTTTCAGAAAATAAAGCATATGAAAGTTTCCTTTTAAAGGTTGATAGTAGCAAAATTCTTGATGTAATTGTACAGAAATGTTGATTCATTTTCTTCCTAGAAGGAAGAAATATTATTACTTATAATAAAGCAAAGAGAAACAAAAGAAGTTTTAAATTCTATGCACTGTAATTACTACTATATTGTTTTTTTATCCCTAATTCTCAGGTGGCAGAGATTTTTTTCTTAGATACATAATCGGTATGTAATTGAGTTTCTAGTCAAGAAAGGTACATGAATACCAGTTTCACAAGTTTCAAGAATTGCACATAGCCAGATAAGAAATGGTACCTAAAAATTTTCCTCTGTAAAATATGCTCAAAAATTTTATCCCTTAAAACCATCTTCTATTCAAATAACATGTACATATATATATATATATATTATAGGACATGATTATTGATTATTCTGCTTGCAATCTACAGTATAAAACCACACCTCAGATTTATTGCTTTATACTTAATTACCTTTGCAGATTCATTTTAGTATTTTTCAATTATTTAAATATGCTCCCAAAATATCCTTCTTATAATATTGAAACTTAGGTATGCTTAAGGAAGTATTTGCCTTTCTAAATATTTTCAAATTAATCAGGATTTTTATATTTAGACATTTTTCTGTCTATAAAAAAGTTTACTAAATACCACTAATTTTGTTCTTATAAATAAAATGCATAAGCAAAACTAGTATCCATATTGAGAAAGATAATCTGAAAAGCTTTTAATACTTAACCTATTATACCAAGCCATACTTGGATTTTAGAAAAACAAGCAAGGTTTAAAAAGGGAAAAAGTTTATAATTTAAATTTAAAAATATTTATAGAAAAATATAGATACTGTGTTATCTTTAGAAAAACATACTTTTCCACTTTGATCAGTTCTTTTGCTGTAATTTCTTTATCAATAATTTTCTTTGATATGTATATATCATTTTTAAAATATTTTTATAATTTTTAAATATGAAATTTATCATTTCTATAATTATTTTCTATATTTATTTATTTTTATATTATATATAATTTATACATTTATGTATATATTTATATATAACTCATTAATTTATTGATTAATTTAACTTATATGCAATATAAATATATATTTAATTTATTATTTATTTAATTTATATTACTTTATTAAATTATTTATATGATTTATATATTAAATGTTTTATATTATGTTTATGATTGTTTTTTATATTTTTATAATTTGTTATATTAATAGGAATCATCACTATTTATTATTGGAAAAAAACAAATTTTGAAGGTGATGCAATGTTTGCTTAACTATAATATTCAGGTATTATCATTTTCTGTATATTCTATTAAAATATTTTAAGCAGAATTATTTGGTTTACTGGTTGTTGTTGTTGTTGTTGTTGTTGTTGACACAGCAGAGGATGCTCAGGACTTATTCCGGGATCTATGCTCAAAGAACATATCTCAAGGGATCATATAAGGGGCTAGGATTTAATCTAGGGTTTAATCTATATTTAATCATATAAGGGGCTAGGATTTAATGGCCATGTGCAAGGCTAGTATACTACCTGCTGTACTATTTTCCTAGTCCCTTAATTTTTTTTTTCAGTGAACAAATGCTCAAGAAAAAAAGTTTGGGTTTCTTCCAGAAACAAATTCTGTCCCACAGAAAACAAGTATTGATCCTCAAATTATACTTTCTAATAGTTATACTGGTTCATGCTTTCTCTGCAAAATATTTACTGAAATTATATTAGGGAATAGATGTGATAAGAGATGCATAAATCGAACATAATTTAATATGTGAAATAGTAAAATCTCAATAAATATTACTTATAGCAACCTCCATAATGTCTATATAAAACAATCTATGGTCAATGGGCTAGATGA
Organism: Suncus etruscus; assembly: GCF_024139225.1. NCBI lineage: Eukaryota > Metazoa > Chordata > Mammalia > Eulipotyphla > Soricidae > Suncus > Suncus etruscus. Next base: position 108,243,777 of record NC_064848.1, read on the forward strand.
ATTAATGGAAATTATAACGGAAATGGAAAATTATCCACCCACAGACAACAACAGTGCCACCCAGGTTTATTCAGGAACGGAAGAAAAACAAAAGTTTAAATATTTATCATTGTTTATAAGTGAAACTAGTTGGAAACTAAAAATCCCAAATAAGATCCTTTAAACTACCTCTTGCCCATGATCCCCTGTTTATCTCCCAAAACTCTAAATGAATTGGCTTTACTCTAATGAATACTGGTTTCTGCTATTTTAACATTGTATTCAAAGAAAAATTTTAACCTTGTAATATAGCCAAAACAGTCTCATAAAATAAATGACATTTCAAGTGTCTCTCATTGTTTAATTCCAGTCACTTTTTGCATTCAAAATTAAGCTATGAATTGTAATCAACAGGGTTTCCACATTAAACATCAAGGGTGCCAACATGTTTTTGTTCACTAAATGAATGGCAACATGGTTAGACAAACTGATCCTGGTTTTATATCTGTAGCTGATATTCATTTCAAATTCAAATTGGGGTGGTTGGACTATCCCTGTTGGGACTAAGATGCTACTTCTAGCTCTATACTGGGGAGATTATTTGCAGTGCTCACGGGAGCACATGTCTCAGAAATCACATTAATGTCAGTTGTACACAAACCCTGTAGCCCTCACGTTTAACTTTACACTTAATATTACCTCTGTGTTAGTATTTAAAGATATATTTTATCTTACTACGAGTTTAGTTTTATCTTTTAATTTATTTAATTTCTTCTTCCATTTTTTTCCCTCATAAATGTTTTTTCAAAGTATCCACTACCAAGTTTACATAACTTTTTTCAGTCTGAGATATAGTAAATTACAGGTTTTTTTCTCTAAGTAGCAGAAAATTAATTTAAAGTCAGAATTTTGGAGAGGGCTATATTTAAATTAATTTCAGAGGTAACAATATCATTTTATATCCCATCCATTTTAGAATTAAAGATGTTATTGAGTGAGATGCTTGACCTTGGCATTTTTTAATTAGTCTATGCCTTTAATTTTAAATTATAAGTCTCAAAATTGGACATGAGAGCTGACTATACATAAAGAGAAATAATGAATATAATTTGTAAGTCCCTTTTGAGAAACTTAAAAAATAATATACAAACTATTATTACATAAATAATATTTCAAATATACTTACTTATTTTATTTTCTTTGATCTGCATGCACAATATGAAATCATAAATGCAACAAACATTATCACACCAATACTGAGTAATACCATTTCTACCAGACCAAGGAGTTTTATTTTTCCAGTCACTTTACTTCTGAACATTTCTGCCTTCTCATCACCAATGGTACCAGTCTGTAATTAAGGTAAATGTTAAAATTATTTAGAAAGACATTTTTAGGTACATCAGTAAAGCAAAAACACTCAAAATCTTTCCATTTGTATCTCTTATTCCTTCAGTATCTGGGTATGAGTTATTTCTGTAAATTATCTATGTTAATTACAAGCCAGTAGAATCCTTTTGCATGTTGAAAAGTAAGAGTAAATACAAAGACAAAATATTTAAAAAGTGAAATAGTTTCATTCTATTTAAGATATTATATTATTTTCCAAAATTCTAAGTATCACTTGATCTTCAGAACAATCTTTCTGTAAAAATTTCACAGTTTCTGAAAGAATATTTCCCAATGTGTGGAAATGACAAGGACTGATAGTTTCACTCCCTATGAGTACGATGATTGTATTTCCCAAGTTTGTTTTACCTATTGTTAATAAAATATTTAGCTAGGAAATAGGATAATATGCTTATGCCCAATCTATTTTAACCTGAGATTTGAAATTGGTCTAGTTTGTTTTACTGCTATAACATTCAGTGGTATATTCTTGTTATTTATTCTTGAATTATTTATGGCTATGATCATGCATACCTGACAAATGCAAATGTATGAAGGATACATTCTGAAAGTAATCTAAAATGACATCAACTGTCTTGTCACCTTTAATTTTTTTTAAATGTTGGGGTCACTCCTAGCAATACTCAGGTGCTAATCCTATCTATTCACTCTGAGTGGTACTTGGAGTGTCAGGGATTGAAACCATGTCAGCCATGTGCAAGGCAAATGCCCTATTAATGGTAATTTCTTCAACCTTCGTTTTGTCTTTTAAAGAAAAACAAAAAAGAAAAGTAATATAAATTTGTGATTATTATAGTGCTTGGTTTTCTTAAATATTAAAACTAATAATATAAAAGTATCTCTGGATATTCAAAGCATGCAAATTAAAATTATCCATCTACATATTCAATTGTAAAACCAAACTAATTAGTATAAAGAGGTTACTGCAGTTAATGATAGAAGAAATATTTACCTCATTAAGCCAAATAATTGGCACATAATAGTGATGCTTCAGATGTTTTAGAGCACTGTAACATACAGAAAATTATTTTAAATGTACATACTATTTACTAATATCAAAGAAAGTTCAATAATAACTAAAATAATAACTGCAAAAATTAGTCTTAAAATTTAGTTAAGTTTCTTAATATTTGTTTTTTCTAATGATTACTTTAAGTTATATGTAACTCTCAGATATTTTTCACTTACGAAACCTTTCTAAAACATTTCTAGTTGTATTTATTTTTTCTAAGCACATTTTCTATTTTAATAAATTTTTCTAGGGGGAGTAAACCATCAATTTTAGAAACTACTGCACAGAATTACTTGGACAACTAGAAAATAAATTGCTATCAAACATTCAAAAATATTACTAAATATTGTAAATAACATCAATCAGCATGAGTTATAATAGTAGAATCTCTATAAAACTTATAATTAAGTATTTAATAGTATTCACTTAATGATACTAAGCCAAAAATTTCAAATGTTATACTTTCCACTTTTATTGTCTTGTTCTTATGAGGATATACTAAAAATCATATACCAATAATCTTGTTCAATAGACTCACTCAATTTTTTTTGCTGGTTTAACTAGTAAGTTGACCTGCAGTCGTTTTGCAAACTGTAAGGTGAATCCAGTTATCTAAAAAGAAATAAACAAAATTACCATTATAAAATGTTTTAAAAATATTCAAAACTTATATTTGCACTAAAATTAAGGTGATCCTACTAAGGTCTATACATATGTGTGGATATAGATAGATGCCATCGTTGATTATTTGGCCTGAACACAATATTTGTCTTAGTGATAATTCATATGCCATCAGTTTAGTTGTAATACCAATAGCTCTTTATTTAAACTGAAACATAATATTAAATTTTGACATTCAACTTTTGAAAAAGTTAAAAATAATAAAAACACTTATGTCAGACCTCAAAGTATTTCAAGCTAATTAAAATGGAAACTAATTACTATTGCTATTTATGAACTATGAATTATTAAAGATGGTATAAAATTTTATAATGACAGTTTGAATTGGAATAATATAGATATTTAACATGAAATTAATAGGAAATCAATGTAATACTCAGTAAATAAAACTACTACCTTTGTTATACTGTGAATGTCATTGATAGAGTATTTCACATAAATATTTAGACACATTAATAATAAATTATATCAATAATATACTTGCTTACAGGTTCAACATCTATGTATGTTCTATGTTCTTCTTCTACAGGATGTAAACCTTCAATGCTTGATGAAACATCAGAACTTGCATACAGAAAATGCGGAAGTGAAATATACACGGGCTTTCCTGAAAATAAATGTCACCAAATAATTTTGAATAAATGTCTTCTTTACATATACCATTCATAAAATATTTCCATGAAAATAAAATATTTAAATTAAATAAAAATAAAATTGTTATTAACACTTAGGTAAGACACTCCATGACATTGTGACTAAAAGCATCCTCAAAGAGGAAACAGCATCTCCCAAAAAGTGGAAGCAGAGTTAAACCAAAGAAACTATATTAAGCTGAGAAGCTTCTGCACCTCAAAGGAAATAGTGATGAGAAAATAAAAGCCACCCACAGAATGGGAGAAACTATACACCCAATACCCATAAGTTAAGGGACTAATATCTAAGATATACAAGGTACTAACAGAACTTAAGAAAAAAAAAACATCAAACTCCATCAAAAAATGGTGAGAAGAAATGAATAAATACTTTCTCAAAGCAGAAATACAAATGGCAAAAAAGGCAAATGAGAGGGGCCGGCGAGGTGGCGCTAGAGGTAAGGTGTCTGCCTTGCAAGCGCTAGCCAAGGATCAGGACCGTGGTTCGATCCCCCGGCGTCCCATATGGTCCCTCCAAGCCAGGGGCAATTTCTGAGCCTTAGCCAGGAGTAACCCCTGAGCATTAAATGTGTGTGGCCCGAAAAACCAAAAAAAAAAAAAAAGGCAAATGAGAAAATGTTCCACATCACTACTCATCAGGGAAATGCAAATCAAAACAACAATGAGGCAAATCAAAACAACAATGAGGTATCATCTTATCACAGATATTGGCACACATCACAAAGAACAAGAACAATTGGTGCTGGACAGATGTGGGGAGAAGGGAACTCTCATTACTGCTGGTGGGAATGCTGTCTAGAACAGCCCATAAAGAAAACAATCTGGAAATTCCTCAAAAAAACTGGAAATTGAGATCCCATATGATCCAGTTATACCATCTAGAGATAGACACTAGGAACACAAAAATACAATACAAAAATTTCATCCTCACATTATATTAATTGCAATGCAATTTATAATAGCCAGAATCTGGAAACAACCAACATGCCCTTGAACAGGTGAATTTTAAAAGAAACTGTGGTACATGTACACAGTGGAATATTATGCAGCTGTCAGGAGAGATGAAGTCATGAACTTTTCTAATACATGGATGGACATGAAAACTATTATGCTGAGTGAAGTAATCTCACTCATCTGTGGGTTTTAAGAAAAATAAAAGACATTATAATAATGTCCAGAGACAATAGAGTTGAGGGCTAGAAGGATTGGCTCAGGATATGAAGCTCACCACAAAGAGCGGTGAGTGAAGTTATATAATTACACTAACTACCCTGACAATGTTAATAAGTGAGAGAAGTAGAACAGGGAGGGGATGAGGGGGAGGAGAGAAATGGGGGCATTGGTGGTTGGAATGCTGCAATGTTGCACTGGTGAAGTTTTTTTTTTTTTTTTATGACTGAAACCCAATTCTAAACATGTTTGTAATCATGGTGCTTAAATAAAGATATTAAAATAAAAGTTGTTCCTGAAAACTGGAGTTGAAAATTAGAAAGAATATATAATATCTGATCACTATTGTACAAAATATAATTCTGACATATCCTACTAATCAGTTGATTCATGCCATTTATTCATAGTTATTAATAATGTTAGTTATGTAAAGTTTAACTCCTAGACATAAAGTTTCAGCCATAAATGTTTTTGTCATATAATATGGTTTGAGAGTATGAAAGAATTTCTATAAGAGTTTTTTTTCTTTCTTTATCTGCATCTATTATGGCAATTAAAAAGTGATCAAAGTAAGACAAACTCCAACTTTGCATGCCAATTTCTGTTTTAAAAATATTGAAAATATTTTATATTTTATTTTAAATATTATATATTTATTATAAGTAGAAAAATAGTTCTATAAGCTGCTTAATATATTTTAAGAAGTTTTTTCAAAGATATTTTAAACCTATAAAATATCCTATAAAATTCTTATTAAAAAGAAAATTAAAAGCATGAAAAACATACCTTTTAGATGGGAAAGTAATTTTCAAGTCACATATCTAATGTGAATTTAGTACTCATATCATAAAATAAAAAATTCAATTAAAATATTTATACATGGATAAGAAATCAAAATTAATATACAAACTGGCACTGAAGTTATCTAATAGTAATCACATTTTCAAATCTATAACACAATGGATAATTCAAAACAATAAAATATCAAAACAAAGTATTTCTGCCACCACCTGGCATTCTGTCATTATTGTTTTACTTTTTGCAGAAAGATATGATTACCTTTCAAATGACACTGTAAGTTTTGTCAATTGCTATTATATTGAGAATGTTTACTCACCTTCTTTGCATTTGCTAATGTCTAGGACACCAGAATTTGTACAGTTATTCGAGAAAATTTTTTCTGTGCAGAAGCAAATGTTATCTGGATTTTCAACTGGAGATGCAAAGGCCTTGGAGGGAAGAACAAATCTGAATACAGGAATTCCTTTCAGATCAATCTTGCCTCCAAATACAGCATAGATTGACCTAATAACAAGAAAGTTTCATTCTTAGTACATAAATTATATTAGATATATTTTCCTTTTTATTTTCAGATTTACATTCTTGCATTGATATGGGAAATATTAATACTTCTTTTTGATTCAGGTACCAAATATTGAACTCAGGGCTTTACATCTGTAAGACAAGTGAAGTGCTCTATCATATTAAGATATATCACTGATACTAAACAGTATATTTTTTATTAGAAATTTAATTTTATCTTTAAATTTTTTTCTTTTGTTTGTATTTTGGGGGTGTGACCCCCAGCGACACTCAGAGGTTATGCCTGGCTGTGCTCAGAAATCGCTTCTAGCTCAGGGGACCATTATGGAATACAGGGGATTGAACCCTGTCCATCCTGGATCAGTTATGTGCAAGGCAAACACTCTACTACTGTGCTACTGTGCTACGAATCCGGCCCCATCTTTAATTCTATTAAAGATATTTTGTGAAATTTTAAGCCACTTCAAAACTCAAAAAGTAAGAAAAAAATTTTTTCTCAAAAATTTCACAAAGCAATGTTTTTGTTACCACAGATTGTTTATGCTCAAAACACGTATCCCTATTTTTTCTATAATTTGAATATCTAGATCTCTCAAGTGCTTTGTTTCTGTTCAATTTAGATAAAAATAGTTTCTGTTTATCAAAAAACAATTCTGATTGGTTCACTTCATTGACTTGGTAGCTTGCATAAACTGAGATTTACACATGTGTGTGTTCTAATGTGTACGCATATACATATATAAACAGCATTCCTCCAATTAACTGTATCCACCATAGCCTAGAAAAGTCCCGAGGTTCAATACATTATTTTATTTTCAAAATATCCCTCTATGAAGAAATATCACCTCTTTTCATTGTTTTGTTTTGTTTTGTTTGGGCCATATCCAACAATACACAGGGCTTATTCAAGTTCTGTGCCTAATTCTCACTACCGGAGGGCTCAGGGGACAATAAAAGGTTCTGGAAATTGAGCCAGTGTCAGCTGTATACGAGTCAAGTGTCCTACTCACTATACTCTTGTTCAATCTCTGAAAGAACACCTCTTTTTAATATTTATAGTAGATGACCCAGAAATACTGAATACTTGGCTGCAACCACAAGTCTTTCAGAAGAGGATCAGAGTCAGGTCCATGACGTTGAAGCTTGTGTAATATATTTAGATTCTATTAACTTACAATAATGCCACTGTGGCAGCAGAGCACACTAATTTATATAGTTATCTGACAGCTGCATCGCCTTTTCTAAACATCTTTAGAAAGATTGGTCATGCTATTCTGTAGTTGATTGTTATTAAGTCCGCAGTTAGTTAAGTAAAATTAAAGGAAAAGCTTTTGCTTAGAAATCACAGAAAAATGGAGCTTTACATCATTTAAACCTTTTCTTACAATCTTCAAACTTTTAGTTAACAAGCACTGTAAGTCCATATTGTACTTATTTGTTATAAATCTAAAAAATACATTAACATATTTTTAAATAACATGAGTGTATACCCATCTTTTGTCTTACCTGCATATATCAGAAGAAAAAAATTGCAATACTCGGCTCTCTTCAACAAAAGGTGGAAACGAGGCTGCGTCTGTTTAAAAATCAAGCCAGTGAAAATAGATGTAAAGTACATAATTGAAACGCATACAGAAAATCATGATCACACTACTATTAAAGACCTGCCAGTAGCACAAGGGCAGTGACTTCAGGATGATATTAGCAGGGCTTTATAAATATTCCACCATTAAAATATATATATCTATCAATATTTTTATGTTTTAATGTATTAATGAAGGTAAAAGTAATACGTCTAACTCAGGATGAAAACATTCCAGTCTTTTCTGTTTCCCCAGTGCTATAACCAAGAATTTTTCCAAGCAGAATCACATCAGAGATCCCTGTTCTATCCAATATATCTCTAATATTTATTTATTTTTAAAATTCTATTATCCTCTTAGGTATTTTCAATTTCATGCCTGATGCTTATGAATTTTCATTAATTATTATCAAATAATCCCATGTTTCCTCTTGTAAAATATATCTACTTCTTAGCTTTAGAGATAATTTGTAATGTGCCATTTTTCACTTAAACCCATAAAATGCTAGTCACCAAATAGAAACATTAAAGTACATTTCTCTTTGTTAAGAAGTGGAATAATACTTTTATACAATCACTTGTGCCAATACTATTGGAACACCCGATAACTTATTTTCTGAAAAGCTTTACTTAGGAAGAAAATTTTCCACCAACCCCCATGATCCTAAGTCACAAGAAAATTCAGTACTTCTTGCTCAATTCTATAACAAAATTAAATAAATAGGCAAAACTCAGCACTTTTGGAAAAATACACTCCATGTTTCCTTTTACTGCTGATCTTCAGCACAGCTTTACATGGAAATTTTATATGTCAATTTAATATAGGCTAGTGTACAACTTTAAATATTGTTTACAGTAAGCAGTAAACTGTACAGTTACAGTGAGCTGTGAACATCTGCCTCTTAGAAGTTGAAACTCATCTTGATTTTGAGTAAGTTGTGATATTTGATTTTCATTGTTTTATAAAACCTAAAAAATTTTTTTTGGGGGGACACACCCTGAAAATCTAAATACGTTAAGGAAAATAAGACAGGAGCTAGAGTAGTATTTTTAAGAAAAATAAGATGGAAGCCAGAGTAGTGGCACAAGCAGTAGGGTGTTTATCTTGCACGCACTAATCTAGGGTGGACCTCAGTTTGTTCCCAGGCGTCCCATATGGTCCCCCAAGCCAGGAGCAATTTCTTTTTTTTTTTTTTTTTTTTTTGGTTTTTGGGCCACACCCTGTGACGCTCAGGGGTTACTCCTGGATATGAGCTCAGAAGTTGCTCCTGGCTTCTTGGGGGACCATATGGGACGCCAGGGGATCGAACCGCGGTCTGTCCTAGGCTAGCGCAGGCAAGGGCAGGAACCTTACCTCCAGCGCCACCGCCCTGCCCCAGGAGCAATTTCTGAGTGCATAGCACGAGTAACCCCTGAGCATCACCTGGTGTGGCCCAAAACCCAAAATAAATAAATAAATGAATAAGTAAATAAATAAATTAGATTTATCCACATTCAAATCTAAATCTATAGCACTTTTTCTTTCTTTCTTCTTTCTTTCTTTCTTTCTTTCTTTCTTTCTTTCTTTCTTTCTTTCTTTCTTTCTTTCTTTCTTTCTTTCTTTCTTTCTTTCTTTCTTTCTTTCTTTCTTTCTTTCTTTCTTTCTTTCTTTCTTTCTTTCTTTCTTTCTTTCTTTCTTTCTTTCTTCCTTTCTTTCTTTCTTCCTTTCTTCCTTTCTTCCTTCCTTCCTTCCTTCCTTCCTTCCTTCCTTCTTTCCTTCTTTCTTTCTTTCTCTTTCTTTCTTTCTTTCTTTCTTTCTTTCTTTCTTTCTTTCTTTCTTTCTTTCTTTCTTTCTTTCTTTCTTTCTTTCTTTCTTTCTTTCTTTCTTTCTTTCTTTCTTTCTTTCTTTCTTTCTTTCTTTCTTTCTTTCTTTCTTTCTTTTCTTTTCTTTTCTTTTCTTTTCCTTTTTTTTTTTGCTTTTAGGGTCACACCCAGCAGCGCTCAGGGGTTACTCCTGGCTCTACACTCAGAAATTGCTCCTGGCAGGCTCGGGGGACCATATGGGATTTCGGGATTTGAACCAATGACCTTCTGCATGTAAGGCAAATACCTTACCTCCATGCTATCTCTCTGGCCACAGCACTCTTTCTTAATTATTAGTGGATATTTAACTTAGGGAACTCTTTTGGTGTGGTTTACAAAAGATGTTCTTTACTTTCTTGTTCTGATCACTTTTTTTTATTCAAAATAGATGTGTTCTTTTCCTTGCAATTTCATGAATTCTATTTCTATTCTGAACCATCACATTGAAATCTGACTTGCATTTTAAAATTATCTTGATTTTATAAGAATAATTTTGTTATTAAATGATCTGTACAGTATTTTTTGTTTATTTCAGTTTTGGGGCTAAGCACAACAGTGGTTAAGGGAAACTCTTGGTACAGACCCAGAAGTTGGTTTTGATAGTTTTGGGGGGATTATATGAAGCTAGGTATCAGATTTGTATTTCCTACTTTCAAAGCATGAGCTCATATTGTTTAGTTATCTCTATAACCTGATAATGTACCCTTTTTTAAATTTTGAGTTTGGCAGCATACCAGACAATATTCAGGGACTATTACTAGCTCATTGCTCAGGAACCTTAGCTGTCAGTATTCAAAGCAGTCATGTTCAATTTTTTTGTAGTCCCGTATATAATATTTTAAAAGACTTGACTAGTAACTACTTCCCCAAGATTTTAAACCCTTTTCTTCCATTGTAGAATGGTCATTAAGTAAAGTGTTACAAAGTAAACATTTCCATAGAAATGCAGTTAAAACAAATCTTCAGAAATTCTATCACCATGAAGCAACTGATTTGGCCTGCACAAGAATAGATTCTATCTTATGCTGTAAGATATAAATTGTAAAAACATACTCTCAATTTTAGGGCACTATTTATATGACAATAGGGATTTGTGAAAGATAAGGGATGAATTCAGTGCAGTTATCACTACAAAACAAATGCTCTTACCTGTACCATTAATCAGGTCACAATAACTTTCCCAATATGAAAGATTCCTTGGGAGCAAAAAGAAAAACAAATAAACAAATACTTTTATTAAAGAACACATTCTCATATTACTATGATAATAAAGGTGTCAAAATAGCAGATTGGACCATCCTAAGTTGAAAAAATATTCTATATAATAAATTTTATTTTACTTCAATTTCCTTCTTGTGAAATAAATTAAGTTCCTGATATCATTAAGTGGCCAGGAAAATTAAAAACTACCATGTGTTATAAATTAGAATAGACATGGTTCTGAAAAAGAAACACTGAGAAAAATTTATTAGAAATTTAGATCTCTCATGAGGGTAAAATATTTTTCAATGGAAGAAATTAAAATATGATTGTATGCTGATTGTTCAAACTTAATGGGGTAAAATATTAAATTATTAACAACTATAGGCTCAACAAAAGTAAGTATGGGCAACAAAAGAAAGATCATTGTGCCTGACCAATAGAGATAAGAAATCAATAAATAAGCTTATTCCCTATCAAATTTTACAGAAACTGGAACTAAAGAATGAATCTTTTTATTAACATATACTCATAAATTGAAATAAATATATTTGAGAGCAACATAAGCAAGACTATAAGTAATTTCACTTATATGATATAATATACATTATTTAGATATATCTATATATGATATAGATATATATGATATATGATGTATCTATATGATATATATAGATGTATATAGATATGCATATCACTACTTTCGATAAAAGAAAAACTGTTTTCTTCCCATTACTGATATATCACCCAGGGAAATATCAGTAAACTTGGTTTTATGTTTTTTGTTTTTTGACCTACACCTGGCAGTATTCAGGGGTTAGTCCTGGTTCTGCACTCAGAAATTATTTCTGACCAGCTGAGGAATCATATTGATGCTGAGAATCAAACTTCAGACTTGAGTTGGTTAAATGCAAGGCAAGTCCCCTCCTCATGTGCTATCACTTAGGCCCCTGCATATTTAAAAAAATTATAACTTATTAATAATAGTGTGGATAGTATAATATTTCTATACATAGTTCAATTAACCTTGTCATAATCTTAAAATAATGTGAAATTTTTAACCAAAATTCTGAGTACTTAGCATTTCTCCTAGAAACTTCTCTATGAAGAAGTGTAAGTTATTCTTCATTATACAAATTAGTGATTTCCCATGAAATAAATAGTAGTGTTTAATTTTTAATAAAAAATTGTGTTTATGTAGCTATAGAGATAATGTACTGTACCCATAAATATTTAACTTTTGTATTCAAATTTTAGATAGGAATTGGTGACAAGGACTACTCAAAAAGCATTTAATTTGGGTCCAGAGCAATAGAACAGCATGTAAAAGCAATTGCCTTGCATGATGCCTTCCCAAATTGGGTTCAGTTCTTTGCACCCTAGATGGTACTCAGAACCTTACCAGATAAAATTCTTTTTTTGGGGGGGGGGCACACCCGTTTGATGCTCAGGGGTTACTCCTGGCTATGTGCTCAGAAATCGCCCCTGGCTTGGGGGGACCATATGGGACGCCGGGGGATCGAACCGCGGTCCTTCCTTGGCTAGCGCTTGCAAGGCAGACACCTTACCTCCAGCGCCACCTACCCGGCCCCCCAGATAAAATTCTTGACCACAGAGCCAGGAGTAAGTTCTGGCACTGCTGATTGTGGAAAACAAACAAACAAACAAACAACAATTTATCTACTGCTAATTGTGGACCAATAAAAACAAACAAAAGCATTCAATCTCTTTCACATTAGATTACTTCATTCTTTTTCAGGAAATAACTGTTTTAATATGTATTTATTAATTTTGAGGCAAGCAAAGCTCTTTCCCACATATTAATGGACATTCTTCCATTTATCATATATGTTCAGCATGTATATTCCAGATGAATGGGTAGATGCGAGAAAAGAAAGGAAACTATAGCTGTGGAAGTTGAAACATCTACTACTACTACTACTACTACTACAAAGGAAGCAATCTATTTTCAAGTTTAATTTGTAAATTTTAGATCTGTACTTGAATTACTAATTCCACTTATTTGATAAAGGTTTAAAAATCTGAGTTCTTAATATGCAATTTTAATTCAAGATAGTTCTTTTTAAATGTAGGAGAATCATAAAATATTAGCATAGATTCATTAGAATTGCATCTTTATAGATCCTTGTTAGACTACTACTAAAATATATTTATTTTATGGGCTCGATTTTAAAGGACAACAACAGTAAATAAAGACTGTTGGCTTTGGCATTAGTTTTCTTCCTTTTTTGGTATTAGTTATCTAACTGTATAGGAAGACTGTAATGCTGATGTTGTAGCAAAGAAGAAAACAGCACATTTGAATTGATTTTATATTTAAGATACAGTATATAAAAGTATGCCAAATCACAAATGGGATAAATACTGAACAGTTTTTGCATTTGATAGAGAAGTAAAGGGTTAATATTTGACAGAAGAGGTGTACTAAGAACTGAGTTACAGGAGGTGGATTTTATAACTGTGTCCTTTTAATTGTGTAACAAAAGCCTCCCCTATTTTGGAAAAGTCAAGTATCACATCAAATACTACCTGGGACTTACTTTTTGCCTTTATATTTTTCAATTATGGCAACTTTGCTGATATCATCTTTTCCACTGTTAACTTTATAAACTCCATCTACTGTATCATTGTACTGAAAAAAATGCACATGCAGTTACTATTATAAATATAATACAAATTTACTTTCACTTTCTCACATACTCATCAACATTTAAAAGTATTTGAAATATATATGATCTGCTGTCAGATTTCTAGTTTTAAATATTTTAAAGAATTAAATATCAACTGTACCTAGAAATAAGTAGATTGAAACAAAGCAAGAAAACAAATAGAAATAATTAAATGATTCAAACTCTGGCTTTATTTAATTATTTTTGCTTCAGTTAAGCCAATGAAGCAAAAGTAATACAAATCAAGTATATGGTTCAAACTCTGAATTTTTTTTTTAATTTTGCTTTGCTTAAACTAATACTTTTAAATACTAATTTTGTATTCAGGAGAGAGTGTTTTGAACAATATGGGGAGAAATAGAGTTTTCTAGAGAAATTCTAAATATTATCATCATTAATAAGTGGTTACTAAAAATTAGGTAAACAAATTAAAATAGAATTAAGTAGGGAAATTATGAATGTTGAGCTAAAATAATTGAATGTTTTCTTAAATAGTTCTATATCCAAATTTAATTAATAAATAATCCTATAATATTATATACTATATAAAAGTAAAATAACAAACGTGTTTAAATGCAATATACACATTCCAACGCAATAGTTAATTGCTAAACTGTAAGGTCCAGAGCTGCAGTCAGCATATAGGGTTCTTGCCTTATATGCAGCCACCAGGGTAGGTATCCCTATGAGTCTATACAGTCTTTCTAAGTCTTGCCAGGTGTGCTATTTGAGCACAGAGCCAGGTATAAGCCCTGAGCACTGCAGGTATTACTTTAAAGCCCAAAACAAAAAATCTACAAAACAAAACAAACAGAAAATCTAAATGGTTACTTAATTCATCACTAAATTCACATCCTTCTCTAAAATGAAACCTACCATTTCAATATATTTGTAAATAACTTAAAGTTTTAATTGTCTGTTAGTTATAAGAAATTACTATATGAATAAGTTTTAAATTTATAAAACAGGATATATTCATTTGAACTGATTCTGTCTAAATTTGGCTAAAGAAATGTGTTTGTTTGTTATTGGTATTTTGGGTGGACCACACCTGGAGATGCTCTGGGGTACTAAGACTCTAAGTTCAGAAGTTACTCCTGGTGGTGCTTGGGGGACAATATGGAATGCTGGGTTGGACCAGGTCAGCCTCATGCAAGACAAATTCCTTACCCACTGTGCTATCTCTGTCACCTAAATAAGTTTTAAGTTAAGAAAATTTATACGAGATAAAGAGAAGGATGAATATTAGATGAATACAACTAACAAATAAAAATATGTCCAACTGATTTTTTTGAGAAGGTTAACAAATTTGAAATTGTTTGAAGACTTACAGGTTTATCAACTAATTCTAAAGAAACTGTATATTTAACAAAGTTAAAAACTGATTAAACCTATTTCTAAATTTTGATTTTTAGGTTCAAATAAGTAAATTTTTCCAATGTGACTAGCTGAAGCTATGTAGACATGTAAGGTCTGTAAAAATTGAATATATAATTCCCAGATCAGAAATATTTTTAAAATATGCAAAGTTAGAAATTATGAATCACCTGTTATAATATTTATTTAATTAAAGAATTACAAAATCACCATTTTTTCGTACTCACAGGATAGAACAAACCAATTGTGGTAACAATAGGGTATGGGACCAAAGTGAGGAATGGATCTGTATAACCCCACAACAGTTCTTTCACAGTTCTCCTTTGAAACATAGAAGATTTTGACTTTTTGATAAGTGAATTGAGTACAGACTGAACAAATGCATTTGGATAAAGATGAGGTATAGCCTACAAAGCAAAAAGAAAGAAAAAAATGACAACACTGTTCAAGATACCAATGGAAGTATGAGGCTTTTAATAAATAATGAAATAACTACTAAAATTATATTTATTAAAAATCAAACTATATATTAAACTAAAAGAAAACTTGTAATATTGAGATATAATTTCCACAGAGACACCTCAAAATTATTTTATTTTATTTTTGTTTTTAGGTCATGTTCCTAACATAATTATTACAAATAACAAATAAAATATAATAGTGCATTTTTGTATAAAAAGAACAATTCTTCTCCCAATTTACTCTACAAATTAAGTCCGTATTAGTTCTAAATTCTTAGTTCTGACACTCTAAATTGCATAATACCAATTGCATTATAATTGTGTGCAAAGGATGATTGTTATGGAGGAAGATACTTTGCAAACATGCATAACTTTACTGAGATTAAGTACCCACTTGGGAGACCATTCCTGGTGATTCTCAGCCAACCAGGACAGTGGCTCACTTTGAAGGCCCCAAAACATGGTGCTGATTGTGTTCAGTTCTACTGGAACTGAGTCATCTTGGTGGGGATTCTTCAGGCACTCACTTACCAGTGTTCAGGGACCATGTGATGCCAGATAATAAACTAAAGCTCTACAACATATCTCTGACTCCTAATTTAAAAGAAAAACCATTAGCTTGGGGGTCAGAGGATAGTATGATGGGTAAGGCACTTACCTTGCATGCAGCAGACCTGGGTTTAATCTGTGGTACCCTATATGGGTGCCATGCCAGTAGTGATCTCCGCATATTGAACCAGGAGTAAGCTCTGAGTACCTTTGGATGTTGCCACCTAACTTCCCACCCCCTAAAAATGATGTATTTTAAATGGTATTCTCAGTTCATTGATTGCATCATGATTTTAACATCTTTGCAAACTACAAACTTTTTTCAAAGTAAAGACCCAGGAGTATATTTTATTAGAAGACAAAATAAAGAAACAGCAGAAGATAGCTATCACTAATGAAATTATTGTGGGAGCTAAAATACTCCAAAAAATTTTAATGTATCTACTCACTGCAACTGCCAGATTGAGAACAGTATAAGTATCATTCTCTGTCCCAATTGATAGTGATGGTACAAAGATGGCACCATTAGGCTGTACAAAGGAAACTGTGTGGCTCTCAGAATCATGGGTTATGTTTTCCTTGGCTAAATAGCGAACTCTGAAAAACAAAAATAAATAAAATCCTAGTCATCTTATGTGAATTTTAGGCTTCAACTGTTATTAATTTACACAAACATTTTTAAGGACATACCATGGACTGAAATTATATAAAACAATAAAGTTAAATGAAAAATAAACCAGTACTAGACTCTAGGTAATTAATTAGTGAATTTTTTTCAAAAAGAAAATGAAAACAACAGGGAATCAGTCAGATGCTTTATTACCAGAGTTTAAAGAGTCCATGTAAAAATATGCACTAGTTAAAAATCTCTGTGTGGATGCTCATTGTCAAACTGAAAGCTAATACCTATTTAACAGTTATTCTGCATAAGTAGAAAGAAAGAGAAATGATGTTTCATTGCATGATAGAGACAAGTTAATTTGAGTTTGGAGAGATAACAGTGGGTTGGGCACATGTCTTACATGTGGCTGACCCCAACTTTGATCCCCAGCACCTCACATTTCCTGAGCACATCAAGCAATGAGAAAGTAGGGGAGAAATGAGAAGGGAAAGAGTGAAGAGAGAGAGGAGAGAGAGGGTGAGTGAATTTGTGTGTGTGTTTGTGTGTGTGTGTGTGTGTGTGTGTGAGAGAGAGAGAGAGAGAGAGAGAGAGAGAGTGAGAACAACACAGAGAGAGCACAAATAAAAGAAATATCAAATAAAGATAATTTTTTAAAAAAGAAAGAAAAATCAAGGTGCATGTTTGAAAAGCTACATGACCAGACCAGGAAGAGAGCCCAAAGACAACTCTTACACGCATGTAAAAGGGCCAGGTTGAATGTAAGAGAGCCAAGTTGATTCTTGGCGCTATATGTTTGGGGATTACCTCTTAACCACAGGCTGGCATGACTCCCAAATTAGCAAAAATCATATCATTGAATTTGGTTGGATAATAGAGTTTTTACAAGTAGGAGAGTTTTGGTAATAAAGCAATTGAATTAAGATATAAAGGAGAAAATATTTCTTAGTCAAATGATCAGTCTTCATTCTGAGGGAAAGGAAGAGACTGAAAAGATTTAAAGCAGCAGATATAAAGAACACATCTCATAATAAAAAAAAGTAGTGGGCAACTTATCTAGCTACAATTTTTCCACATTTTATAATATTGTAATAGTTATTAAAATAAATAGGGACCAGATCAATAGTGCTGTGGGTATGTCATTGTCTTAAACAAGCCCATGTTATATCTCCTGCTCCCCTTATGCTTTATTCAGCCTACCAAGAATAAGCCCTGAGTTGCCAGGCATGAACCCCAAGCAGACAGACAAACAAAACAAATAGATATGACTTTCATATTTAAAGACAATTAAGTCAAATCCTCTCCCCAATTACTTCATGTATTAAATATTTACTACTTATAACCTTCTGGTTCTAATGTCCCTAGATTAAAAAGTACCAACTGCTTTATAGGTGTGTAGAAAGGGATGATTATTATGGAGAAAAACATTTGTCAAAACAAAAAACACAAAACTCAATGCCAGACAAATAAAAAAGTGCACTACTTATTACACTGTTATATGTAACAGTCTATTGTGGGCAGTGAGAAGACCAAAAAACCAGGGGATTACAAATATAAAAAATTGGATATCTCAATTAAAATAAAAATATAAATTCCTGACATTGTCTGAATCCTGGCAATATTCTAATATTTTGAGTGGAAAAATTAAAAAATGACTGATATGATTAAAAAATTTACAAAGATCTAAAGTTAGATTACTTGAATAAAAGTTTACAAAATTTTTGCTTTTTTGTGTTTTTTTTTATTTTGGCGGCCACGCTTAGGGTTACTCTTGGCTCTTCACTTGGCAATCATTCCAGGCAGGCAGGTTCAGGGGACCATATCGGATGCTTAGAATCAAACCTAGATTGGTTGCAAGAAAGGCCAAACTCCCTCCCAGCTATACTATTGCTCTAGCTCATTTTGGCTATTTTTATACTGAAGTAATTGTAGACATGTATAAAAATATGAACTAGTACTCAAAATCTATCAGTGATAATTATTCTTTTTTAAAGAACTGTTTTTAACTCACATTATCAAATAAATGTCAACATTAAAATGTCTAAGTTTTAGGATAATTTGTATATATGAAACACTAATAAAATAGTTGTCAAATTCTAGTTTATTTAAATAATGCTTACAATATTATACCAGTAGATGGCACTCATAAGAAAAACATTTTTTTAAATGGAAGCCTGTATTAGAACATATTTTTAATAAATGAACATAATCACTTAATTTCTGCTTTAAAATTAAGAGCATTTACAGATTTGGGAAAGTGTGAGTTAAAGAGGCAAAAAAAAAAGTCCTATATTTTCCTCAAGATTTCTTTCTTTAGTCTTCTCCAGAAGCAAAGAAAGTGAAAATAAAATGGTTAATGTTGTATCTGAGAATATGCTGATGTAATAATGAACTCTTCAAAGAGATGGTGTAGGGTAAGGATTATATAATAAAGATCCCAAAACTTGCAATGTAATAATTTGGCCCAAGACATATCTTAATATGTTAATATTGCTTAATAAACTAAATACTGTTAGTTATAAATACAATTCATTATACTAATTATAATTATAACGTCTATATAATATCTGATTATAAATGTAAGCTTCAGATTCAGCTACTTCAAAATTCTCTCATTGTATACTATATAAATTTGTATATTTATATGTATATTTATATGCCTTATGTTTTAGATAGTGTATAGTTTCCAAAATAAAATATATTACATTAATTGGTAACTATCAGAGAAAGATTAATTTCAATGTTATTTCTATGGATTCCCATATTCCAAGTAATAGCCTTAAAATATTTTTATCTTACTAAATAAAAGCCAACTTTCAACAATCACAGTCCAAAATGCATGATGTCTCTCAAATTACAGCAACTAATCTCTTTCCTCACACTTGGATGATGATTTTACAATAATTATACTGGCAGTCTAATTATATCACATGTGAATTCTTGATTTTCTATAGTTGTAACTTTCCAGGAACAAAAATTCAGAAAGCTATTTGTTAACACATGAAGTATAAAAACATGAATGTATAATATGTTTCCTAAGTAGCAATGACAACCAAGTTTGTTTCAATAAAGTTGTGAAAAATAAAAGATATGTGGTGGAGACAGGGGGTTATGTTCAACGTCTATGAAAATGAGGCCTTGAGGCCTCCTGCAGTTGTGCATGTCATTTATGGAAGCACTCACATTGTTGCATACCTTATTGCATATTGTCATATGCAGATTACTCTCATACCTTATTTCATAAAAGCAGCATGATTGTAAACCTAGAAAATTAATTCATGGAGAGGAAAGGAAGTAATATAATTAAGGACAATCTAGAGTTTGTAAATTCTAAAAATATAGGTTACCAGAAGGCATCACAAGTATGATATTTTGTGGTAACAATGATCATGGTGTTCACAACTTGCAATGATGCTAGAGTAAAAGATCTCTTGCTTAGCAGGATTTTATACTCCTAGATGGGAATCATAAATGTATTTTATGATTTTGGTTTAGGGTAATGTTAAGAAGAAACTTAATATTCCTATTTATGGGGCCGGGAAGGTGGCGCTAGAGGTAAGGTATCTGCCTTGCAAACGCTAGCCATGGAAGGACTGCGGTTCGATCCCCTGGCATCCCATATAGTCCCCCCAAGCCAGGGGCGATTTCTGAGCGCATAGCCAGGAGTAACCCCTGAGCATCAAACGGGTGTGGCTCAAAAACCAAAAAAAAAAAATTCCTATTTATTTTTATTATTGTAATTTTTTTTATTTTGGAAGCCATACCTGGCAGTACTGATGGATCACTCTTGAATCTGAACTTTTGTTTTTGTTTGTTTGTTTGTTTGTTTTTTGTTTTTCGGGCTACACCCGTTTGATGCTCAGGAGTTACTCCTAGCTAAGCGCTCAGAAATTGCCCGTGGCTTGGGGGACCATATAAGATGCCGGGGGATCGAACTGCTGTCGCGATCTTTCCTTGGCTTGCGCTTGCAAGGTAGACACCTTACCTGTAGTGCCACCTCGTCAGCCCCGGATCTGAACTTTTGATTTAGTACAGGCCTGTGGCATTTTAGAAAGGCCATAGTGTTGGGGCTGGAGAGATAGCATGGAGGTAAAGCGTTTGCCTTTCATGCAAGAGATCATCGGTTCGAATCCCAGCGTCCCATATGGTCCCCTGTGCCTGCCAGGAGCAATTTCTGAGCATGGAGCCAGGAGTTGTAACCCCTGAGCACTGCCGGGTGTGACCCAAAAACCACAAAAATAAAAAAAAAAAAAAAAAAAAAAAAAAAAAAAAAAAAAAAAAAAAAAAAAAAAAAGAAAGGCCATAGTGGTTTCAGGATGGAACCCAAGTTAGCAATGTGCAAGGCTACCCTACCCATTGTAATCGTGCTTCATCCCTGGTATTCCTATGAATTTTACAGTTTGAAAAGTTATACAGTTTATAAACCTAATCAAATTGTGTTTTTAGGAGCTGGAGAGATAGCATGGAGGTAAGGCCTTTTCTTTGCATGCAGAAGGTTGATGGTTCGAATCTTGGCATCTCATATGATCCCCTGAGCCTGCCAGGAATGATTTCTGCGCATAGAGCCAGGAGTAACCCCTGAGCGCTGCCAGGTGTGACCAAAAGTCAAAAAAATTGTATATTTTAATAATCTAGGAGTTATGTTTACATATATATGGTAAACATAAACATGTTTCACATCCATTAGTCTTTAGTTTTTAAGTAAAAATAGAAAGTTCTGGCTCATAAATTTATTCTAGTTCTAATTGTTTATTATAAATTTATTCTAAAACATGCATATCATTAAAGAATGGTTTAACATTCTAAAAATTTCTGAAAATTTGGTAAAGGTATCTTTAATTTAGAATGCACTTTTCACTGTTGATGAAAATATATGTGGGACAAAAATAAAATACCTTAAACTTCTGAGATGTAGGGCAATTATCCAATGTGCTAAATTGGAAGTCATACTTCTTATAATCATAAAATAGAGGCAGGAATAATACATGTTTATATTACCACTCTTTTCCAGTAAGAAAAGAAATGCATTATAGATTAATGAAAAGAAAATACTAAGGTATATTTTAATTCAGTGGCATTTGTCAAGTAAAGTCTTTATAGAAATATTATAGTAATGGAAAGATTATTACAATTATTTAAAAGTACTTGGTTACCTGTAAGTATAAGGACCTCTTTGCACAACCTTAATTTTGCTACTGTTAACAACCACTTCTTGTGGATTTTGCACATCAAAAATCCAAAACTGTCTGTAAACTTCTGTGCCAGTTTTAACCCAGTTTTGAAAAGCAATTGTACCGTCTTCAAGGACAACTTCCTATGAAAACAAACCAACAAGTAATAGATTACTATTAAATATGGACTGTTCTAGGCATTTTATAACCCTTCCATTTAAAAGTAACTATGAAAAGTAACTAAAGTCAACTATGAAGAATTCTGTTACAAAGGTGCTTACACAAAGCAATTATAGTAAAATAAAAATAAATAAAAGAAAGCATCAAGAGTTCCTTGTTCAAGAGTGCCTTTGCAACTTTGACACATTCTTTCAACATCAATGTTTCAAAAAAATGATTATAGTAGCTCTTTTAGTGAAGGAGATCATGTGAAACACTGCATACATATCTGCTGAATTTGTCAAATTTTAGAGTGACGCTAAGCAATATTGCAAAAGCAGTCACAATTTATTAAGCAAAATTACTAAAGCTGTTGCAGAAAATTTTTACAAATTTAACATTAACTTTTCTTCTATAACAACTTGATTAATGAGTAAGAACAGGAAAAGGGGGAAAATCTAGTGACTTTGGAACACTTTACATTTCTTCAAAAATTAGATAATTCAGATGATAATTATCTGTATAATTTCTTAAGCATTTTAAGAAAAAAATGCTTCTGGAGGAAAACCACAAATCTGTTGCAGTCAAAGTCTATTCAAAATGCCTTTCTGAACTTTCAACACATTTAATAGCCAACTCATTATTTCTACTAGTTAGTACATGTTCTTAAAAGGAGACCAGGAAAATGAATTCTTATTAGGTAACTAATTTTCAATAAAAAAAGGAAAAATAGAAGAGTTGATCTATTTTTTGTATAACTTAATTCCTTTTGATGTGATGATAGAGAGTAGGAAAAAATTCCAATAAGAAAATGAGAAAATCCTATATCAGGAATGTATTTTAGCTTTAGTAGTTATGGAACTAAGAAGTATGACCTTAAAGGTAAACTTTTTTGTCTTTGAAATAAGGGAATTATCTAGATGATCTTCTGGTTTCTTTTGGCATCAGAGTTTTCATGAAGTAAGGCAGAAGTCTCTGAAGGTATAGAAATGTGTTGCAAACAAAGGTGATTTTGTAACTGGTATGATTTTCAATTAAGTACCTTGAAAATAGTTCAACTTAATGTGCTAAATGAACAGGAAGTTAAGTATTTCACAGAAAGTGAGCCTTAACAGATCCATGAATACAAGAACAACTTGACCTATTTGTTTCCTTCACCTGAAAGCACCAGTTCATAGAATAATAGAGCAGAAAAAACATTTATACTTTCACATTTTCTAGTAGAGCATGCTGAGATTCTGGGAAGCCAGGTTTCTGGTCCAAATGTAATCTTGCAAATAGAAATAGATTTAGTTTAAGAGTTGTAGTATCTGACCCTTAGACTAGTCCTCTTTTACACCATGCTATTAGTGCCATTTTTTGCCCCTGTAACCCTCTGTACTTAGTTGGTAGGAGTCAAACTATGTTTCATATCTTCAGGATATTTTACATATTGCTTAATGCAGAGAATAAGATAATTCCTTAGAGGATATCTGTGTATCAAGTAAAAATGTCATTACAAAATCCTATGCTTTTGCAATCCATTTATAATGGGGAATTTGGAACTGTAAGAAGACAGACTAATAATTTTGTAACCAATTGCCACTTGAAAACTTTTAACTTGCTTTTAAAATCAAGATATTTTAAAATATTTTATTGCTACATCACAAGACTAATAGTAAAGAGAAATGAATATAGATAATTGAAGCATTATTGGCTATTCTAAATGTAAAGGTGTTTGATAAAAGTGTTTAACTTTCATTTAATTTATAAGGTAAAACTACACTAACTCAATATTTTAAGGTATTTTGTAAGGAAAATCACATACACATAAATATATATGCATATGAATATACATATAAACTTTACTCCTCATACTTTAGACTCCTAGGTATTATGCAACATAACCTAATTTATAGTACAATATAAACTTTACTTTTCAAGGCAATTTTTATAGATATTAATTAAAGGACCTCAGTAATGTTTATTTTTCAATTGAAAAAGAGCTATAACACTTGTTGAACAGAAAACATTTCTAACTCTAATACATGTGTGTTAATAACAGCTAAATGTAAGGCCTTCTAAAATTTATAAATAACTTTGCCTTATTTGTTTATATGAAGATAGTTTTTTTAATAAAGATAGCTTTTTAAATTGAACAGTATGTATATACAAATAGTTAAGATTAAATAGATAAATATTTCAGGCCATATATCTATAATCCTATCATTTTTCAGTAAAATATATTTTAGAGAAATATGATATGAATAAAGGATTATTAATACTAATAGACAATAAAATATTTAATTTAATTCCATGGTTTACATATGACCATAATTTGTTGATAGACAAAGAGAAAAATATTGAAGGAATAAAATAGGAGTATATTTTCCACGAATATTAAGATATATATTCAAAATTGGTATAGGCTTTACTTGACATTCCAAGGTCTAAAATTACAAGTTCCTTTAATTTGAAGAGACAGGGTATATTCCTTTGTTGTAAGTGAGCTATTTCTGACACTGTGTTCCCTGGCAGTGTTCAAGGGACCATATGTAGTGCCAGGAATTCAAACTAGGGTTGTGACCTTTGCAGCTGTTTGCTCTAAGGCAAGTGCCTACCACCTGTACTGTCTCTTGCCCAAGTTTATCTTATTTTAAAGGAGGCAAATGATGCCATATCTTCATAATTTTTTTCATAATATATTCATACAACTTAATGAGTTTCAAGTTGGATTTCAGCTAATTTAGCACTTAATTTAAAAATATTTAAACTTTAAGTAAATAATAGATTACTATAAGTACAAAATGTAATTTAACTTAAGATCTTCTTACTTGACTGATAAATATATCAATATATTTTCCTGAAGTGAAGTAAACAGAATTTGTAGGCCAGGTAATGACTGTATTTCAACTTGAACAACTCTCAAGTGCCATGGATTTCTGCTAGGTTGAAAGCCACTATCCTAAAAAAATATTAGTTCCAGAACTTCTGGGGTCAGGACTGCTGACTAAAATTCTTGTTCCCAGAAATTTTTTTGGAATACACCCAGCAATGCTTGCTCAAGGGTCTTAGTGCTCTGTAATCATTCCTGGAAGACCATATGGGATGCTAGATATAGAACTCAAATTAGTCAAGTGGAAGGCAAATATACTACAGATTATCCTATCTCTATTTCCTCAAGTTCAATTCATATACAGATATTTGGAAGGAGCAACATCTTCTGTTTAGTCAACTCTGCCCATTTATAAATGTAGCTTCCATCAAAACTGTAAAGTGAAATGATAAATAGTAAAGGTAGAAACTGCAAGTTTGATTATAGGTAGCTATTTCATTATGTGTTAGCCATACAAAGCTGACAGGTTATTAATTTTTTTGTAAATCAGTTTCTTCTATAAATGAGAAAATAATATGAGGTTAAACATATATAAACATATAGATTTTTTGAAAGTAACAGAAATTTTGGACAAGAGCAAAAGTTTAGCAGGTAGGATGTATACCTTGCACCCTGTCAATCCAGCTCTATCCCTAGAATCCTACATAGTCTCTTGAAAACTGCCAGGTGTAATGAGGACATAACTAGGAGTAATTCGTGGGCATTGTCAGGGGTAAATCAAAATCAAACCAAACCAAAACAATATAAAAAGAAGTTAAAGCAAGTTGAAAATAGTTCTAGTATTATCCTCAAATATTGTTAGAAAGATGAATAATTGTTCATAAATATTTATTTTATTTTAGTATTTTATTATTATTAAATAACTTAGTATTATGTTAGCACATATAAAATGCTCATAAACATTAACTATTATTATTAAAAATATCGACTTGGGAATGGAGAAATAGTATAGCAGGTAAGGTACTTGTCTTGATGTGGACAACCTTGGTTCAAATCCTGGAACATTATATGGTCCCTGAAACTCACCAGGAGTAAACCCTGAGCACAGCTGGCTCCAAAGCTAAAAAGGATGTGTGTGTGTGTGTGTGTGTGTGTGTGTGTGTGTGTGTGTGTATACACATCCTTTAGGGAGAAAAATTTAGCATAATTTTCTCCCTAGACTATTTAAATGTTTTATTCTGTTTATTATTTATTTATTCTGTTTTTGCTTGTAAAAGTTATGTGACAAGAACTCATGTAATATCGTATAAAACAACTCTTCACAATATTTCATTTAACCTTATTTTATATTTTATATTTTTATATTTATGTTTATTTTGTTTCCAAATAAAAAGCAAACTCTGGGACTGGAGCGGTGGTGCAAGTGGTAAGGAGTCTGCCTTACACGCACTAGCCTAGGACAGACTGTGGTTTGATCCATTGGCATCCCATATGGTCTCCTAAGCCAGGAGTAACCCTTAAGTGTCACAGGGTGTGGCCCCAAAACCAAAAAACAAACCAAAAACAAACAAAAAGTAAAAGCAAACTCTTTGGGCTGGAACAATAGTAAAGTGGAAAATCAAGTTCAATTCCTAGCATTCCATGTTTCCCTGAGTCTCATTAAGAGTCATTTTTGAGTATAGAACCAAAAGTTAACACTGAACACCACTGGTTGTGGTACTCTCAAAACAAGCAAGCAACCAAGCAAGCAAAACACAACAATAATAATATAGAAAACAGGGGCTAGAGTGGTGGTGCAAGTGGTAGATGAGCTAACCTAAGGTTCGATCCCCAGGCATCACATATGGTTCCCCCAAGCCAGGAGAGATTTCTGAGTGCATAGCCAGGAGTAGCCAGCCCCTGAGCATCACCTGGTGTGGCCCAAAAAGGACAAAAAAAGAAAAAGAAAAAAGAAAAAAAAAAGGAAAAATTCCCTGACAAAAGAAACATGAAAATATCCCATCCTCTCAATTACTCTACATTTATAAATGTTTTGTTTGTTTGGGGAAGACAACTGGCAGTGGCAATCTAGGATTACACCTAGTTCTGCACTCAGTAGTTACTCTTGTCAGGCTTGGGAGACCATCTGGGATGCTGTGGTTCAAACCTGGTTGACTGCGTGCAAGGTAAATGCCCTACCCACTGTGCTATTGCTCTAGCCCCATTTATTAGGATTTTGTTTGTTTGTTTGTTTGTATTGTTTGGGGGCCACACTCGGTGGCTCCAGGGGTTACTACTAGCTCTGTGCTCAGAAATAGTTTCTGGCATGCTCAAGGGACCATAGAGGATGCCTGGAATCAAACCTAGGTCAGTCCCAGCTCAGCAGTGTGCAAGGCAAATACCCTATCGATGTGCTATCACACTGGTCCCATTTATCAGTATTTTTAACACAATAAAAAGATGAACTCCCTTCTCAGTGTTTACATGTCATCGAGATGTAAATAAAATTTATTTAAAAATTTGTTACATTATACTTATAAAATCTGGTAATATTTACTAATTATAACTAAACTATTTACTAAAATAAAAGTCTCATAATTTGTATTAAACTTTTATTTACTAAACTACTTACAAAACTAAATATTTACTAAAATATAAACTATTTTAAAAACTAGTAAGAAAATTTTAATCTACAATTCAAATAAACCTGGTTATATCCCAGAAAAAAAACTTTGAAAATAAAGAATAAAAATGGGTGCACATACTATTTATATAATATAATCTCTGATCATTGAAGATGAACTTTAGTGTACAAGTATTTAGCATGCATACAAACTAAATTATTATTTAATATTGTTTCAAAACTTAGACTTTCCTCAAATTTCAGTTTTGTATATTTTTCTATTCCTATTGCCTATATATTTTTTAAGATTTTAGATTGCTCTATTTTAAAAATATATAAAGGTATCTTTATTTTATACTTTCTTTAATTACCTTATACTACTAAATTTATACTTAAAATGTATATAAGTATCATGGATTATTCTCTTAGTTTGCTTTATTTTATCAACTAAGAATATTTTATTTCTCTATTTAAAGACTGGTCCTCTACAAAAACTCTTTAAAAATAAATTATTTTTACATATTCATATAAAAATATTTATTTTATAATTTATTTTGTCCTACCTCTCAATTACAAGCAGGTACTATAGAAATGTCTTTGGTTTTTGTTTGTTTGTTTTGCTTTTACATTAAACAAGTCTAGAAAGCAAAACTACTTTTGGTTTTATCTGAAATCTTTATAGTGACAATCAAATCTATTTGAACTCCGACCTTCAAAATACACTTACATGTTCCTATCATGACAATTATAAATAATCTTTGTTATGATCAACAGTACACTTCTTTTTAATAACTCAGCTGGAGTGCCAAAAATGTAGTACAAAAGGCAGTGTGCTTGCCTTACATGCATCCTCAGTTTTTGATCACTGGCATCCCATATGATTCCCATATACTTCCAGAGTGCAAGAGCCTAGATTATCCCCTGACCATTACTGGGTGTGGCCCTCAAACCAAAAATACAGAAAAACAAAACTATAATAATCTCTTTTTTATTTTTTTCTTAGAACTATAATATTCTCAATAATTATGGTATATAAGGGGAAAAAGACAATGTGTTGATGATATTCAGAAAAAAATTGAGATGAGGATTAGGAGCAAGAGTCCATGGTAGGAAGCATGCCACAAAGAAAGTAGAAAAGGTTCCACAACTTATAAAAGTGATAGTTAGAACTGATCACTCTGGACAAGAATTAAATGCTGAAAGTGATAAAGTGATGTGCGTGGCACCCCCTCATCAACTTAGTGTAAAAAAAGAAATGAGAGAGACAGAGAGAGTGCAGTAAAATGTCTTCCCCAGAGACAAATGGGTAGGAGGGAAGAGGGCATCAAGGAGAGTGAGGAAAACTGGGGACAGTGGTGACAGGAAATGTGCACTGCTGAAGGTTGTTGTACATTGTATGACTGTAACTCAATCATGAACAACTTTATCTGTAAAAATATATAACTGTATTATGAACAACCTTTTAATCATGGTGCTTGAATTAAAATAATAACTCAATTGGGTATCTTGAAATATATATTTATATGCCTTCTTTCTTAATTTAGTGTCTTTCTAAATTGTTGTTGGACATTACATCATTTTAATAATATTTGATCATAATATACCAGAGTATTTTTATTATACAATGCATATATCATCTAATAGAACTCAGAAAAATTCCTTGAAAGTATTTTATCAGACATATTTTATATTGTTTCCTAATCTCCTTGCTAACTTTTTTGTATAGCTTTTAAATATAAATAATGAGTGCAAAAATGCATATAATTTGATCTTTATGTTCAGATATAGCTTGGAAAATGACTCCTTGAGTTATTTGAGTTGACAATTTGATTTTAGATGGAGGTTCAATAGACAATACAGGCAGGTAAGATACTTGCCTTGCATGAAACCAACCCTGGTTTGATCCTCAGCACCACTGCATATGGTTTCCTAAACACTGCTGAAGAATGTGCTTAGAGAACAGAGACAGAAATAAACCCTGAGTGTGGCCTTTCTTATACATAATTTTTGTGATGTAAAATTCTATTGTATAATAAATGTGATTGTATAACCATTGTGAATTTTGTTCATTCATACTATGTTCTTTGTAAACAAATATTATTTGATAATATCAATCAATGAAGTAAGTTTTTATATGCTATACATTTATTGTAAATAGACAATTATTATTGTGAAAAGTCTGCTTATAGTTGTTCAAAGATTCCTTTGAAAATCATCTTATCTTTTTTATCTAATAACCTCTCTTAGTAATTCCATATTTGTGTGACAATATCTGTATTCTTTTTTCCCTCTTTAGAACATTTAATTGTAATTCTACTACATTTCCCATTGACAATTGTATTGTAGCCTAAATTAGATTTCAAAATTCTAAATTTCAAGCAAAAATTCATGACCCTTTTTTAAAATATTTTGAGAGATTTGTCTTTCTAAATAACATTAATGTTTTATATAGTATAGTATTTTATTAGTGTACTATTAAATTTTGAATTTCATAGGTATCTAGATATATATGTATTACCTAGATAAATCTAATGCTTTGGAGATAAATGCATTTCCTCTCTTTTTGTGAATATGCAGACAATTTTGTTTTAAATTTCTTTATTTTGTTTTATTGTATTATTTCTGTGTATATTTGTGTTTGTGGTGTGTTTATTTTTGGGCCACACTCACTAGTAATCAAAGCCTTATTCCTGACTATTCTTGATGGCTTTGTCTATCTCTGTGCTTGGGAACCATAGAGTTTCCAAAAGGACAAAATATGATGATATGCATTAACCCCTGCACTATCTTAAAAATTCTTATTTTCTTATCATTAACAATTATCTTAAACATAAATATTAAATAAGGTAGTCATCAACTTTACATACCATCTAGAGACTTTATTGTAATAATGTTGGTAAAAGAAGGAAAATAAACAATATTCAGTTTATTTTAATCATCTACCATATGACTTGTTACTCTACACATGTTGGTAAAACAAGTTATTATGGTATGATGAGATTATTTAACTTAAGGTCAACAACTTTTTTAGATAAGGACACAAAAGGAAATAGTTACTTTATGTCACAAGTAACTCTTGTGTGACTAGAGTTTATAGTAATTATTATATTAGTAAATAGACAGTGAAATAATTTTTTCTATGTATTTCTAGTAAAAGCAAGACTTCAACTACAAATAAATGAATAAGAGATACCAGATTCTTGGCAGCAACAGAAATTTCAGTGTTTTAGTTCTAGTTGATTTTAAATTTAGTTCTTGTTATTCTTCATTGTGCATTATGTTGTCAACCCCTCTTTTTTCTTTGATATCTTAAATAGACTTAAAGTTGAGTCTAACCAGTTCTCAGATATATGTTTTGTTTGGCCAACATTTTCTTAAAAAAGATAAGAATATGTACCATTTGGCAAAAAATACGCTCTCAAGTTTAGGATAGTCCATAAAATCCATTTTCTTTTCTTCTTGGAAGATTCCCATGCTTTTAAAATATCTGTGTCACCAACACCAAAAGCCACTTAAGTTTGAATCCTTGTTTTAGAACTTCAGCAAATCTGCATATGCTTATTCTACTCTTCCCTATTTCTACAAGTTAATGTTCATGAGCATTTAGACAATAACTACATTGAGTTAGTTTTTTTTTTATAAAAGCATGTATATTAAATGGCTCTGTTGAGTTAAAAATAGTCAACATGTGTATACACTGATGAAACATGATACATATGATTGAAATAACACTTGTATATTTTTGTAAATTAGATATAAAGTTTTATAAATTATAGCTACAGGACTACTATATAAATAAAGATGTATGTAGCATAAAGATCGCCAGTTTATAAAAAATTACCATTGATTTCTACTTAAATATAAACAAACTTTGATTACATTTATATATATGAAGTACTTGACTTTTCTCAATATTAACCAAAGACTGACTACACTTAAGTTATCCTCACAAAATATAATCATTCTTATTCAAAATAATCATTTAAAAACATGCTAATATACTCTTGAATTAAGTCTAAAGTATTATTTTAACAAATCAACATATCTAAAAGTTTTTCATAATTTGGATATTTATAGTTAAATCAGTTATATGTATTCATGTATTTTGACAAAAATCATGACAAATATATATTAGCTTTGTAATATCTCTTTATAATCCCCTCTGTGTTGAAGATGCAATATTTTTAGTTCCCATGAAATATAAACAAGGTGATCAAAGGAAAGCAAAAAAGGACAGATAGTAGAATAGAACAGAATGACAAAAAAATGTGTTTCAGATTACTCGTACCTTTTTAATTGTCTTCTCGACTAGCATATCTCCCACTGGCATTAGAACACCTCCAAAGATAGCCAGCACTGCACCCACAACAGCACCAGTGATAAGTCCACAGTTCCGATCACAGCCCATTTTTCTAATTGAGAATAGTATTAAGGTGCACACCCGTTTCTTTTAAACACTTGAGTCTGATTCCAGTGATTTCCAAGAGTCTGTTTTGTCATTATAAAGAGATCATAAAACAAGCTTAAATATCAGAATGAAAAGATCAAAGTACAAAGGAAACATACAAGTCAGACAGATAATTTTGCCAGTTATATAAACAAATACTTTAATTTTCATTTCACAAAGCTCACTTTTGTGATCCTACCCTTTCTTGCTTCTAACTACTTACCAATGGGCGAAATAATAAGCATTAGGAACTAGAACATTTATTTTACCTTCTCTTTTTGTTTTTCTTTCTATCGCGTAATTAATACAAAGAAATCTTATCTAAGGAAAATGTGCTTACTGGATGTACTCTTAACCCCATCCACCTCCCCTCAGACTGTGATACTTCCCTCTATCTTGCTTCTCCACCCAAATATGGCAATCCACACTCTTATAAGTCTGCAAAGTAAATCTGGGGTACTGATAACTTATAAATTACAATGCTTAAAAAGAATAGTTACAGGTGTTTTCTTTACTGTACCTTATTTACAAATAATCAGCAAAATGATATTTTTCAGGAAGTGAATTGATGAGTCTCAGGAAAAAAATCAATTCTTTTAATCATTTGTAAGTGATCTGTTAAAAAATAAAAACACAGAATCAGGGAAATATTGTCAGAAAGACTATCCTTTTGAAAACACTTTTAAAATTGAGATTCTGTGGTTTGCAATGTATTTAATATTAGTTTCTTCTGAACATAATTTCAACACCATTTCCATCACCAATCTAGCCCCACCTTCTCCTAGGGACCCCAAGACTCCTCCTTTCCAAAACTCTCTCCAATCTCAATTGTGTTGATTGGCGCACCCATTCTGTTGCCTTTGGACCTTTGTGAGTTCCTTGCTTTGTATCTTTAAGATACTAAGGAAGTTGATTTCTTATCTATTCCTTTCCTTCTGACTGACTTCACTCAATGTGACATTCTCTAGAACCATCCATGTTGCTGCAAATTGCAACTGAACGGGTCTTCCGGAAACATAACGAAAGACTTTATCTCTGGCTCCAGTCTAGGAGCAACATAACGACCAAGAACACCAACTACAGAAGATGGATTAAAACGACACTGAAGAAACATAACTTCTAGAACCACAAAGAAAGACTTCATATACTCCATTCCCTGAGCTGTACAGCCACCAAGATCTCTAGAAACAGAGGTCTGATTTTACCATCCAAGACAAAGCAGAAGTCTTCCACACACCACAAAAGCAGTTAAGGGGAGAGTAAATGATCATGCAAGGAGTCTAGAGTTAATCCCATGACAGTATATTTCAGGGGTGGAGAAACGCTGTATCTCCTACGTCAAGGGAATTCCCTCTACAATATCCCCAATAGTTACTGTGCCTATGCAGGGGGATAAAGAAAAGGAGAAAAAAAGAGCACAAAACAATAATTTTTCCACATGTTTACTTATCGAATGATCGATTTTTTTGACGTCTTTATTTTGGTGTGGAGATTACGGTTGATGTCTCCAATATTACTTGATTTTATTTTGTCTTGTCTTTTTCTTTTTGCACTCAAGCATGATTTGATTTCAGAACCGAGACTATTGTGTGGTGCCTGTCTTTATTGCTGTAGTGCTCACCGGTTATTTAATTCTATATTTTTTTCTGTATTGTTGTGGTATTTCAATTACCTTTTTCACATCCTCTCTCAAACTGAGGTTGGAAGCCTCTTAGGGACTCAGCCCATTTTCAGCGTATTTGACTTTTGACTTCTTTTTTTTCCCCTCTTATTTTGTACCACATTCTATTGCTTTTCTTGTCTTCAAACAAAACCACATACCTTGATTTTTCTATCTCTACTTCTTAAATAGAGGGGGAAACAAGGGAGGTTTCCAGGACCAAACAGATATGTGATCACTAAGAGTAAGCCAGACAAAGAGGGGCCCACCTACCCTAGCAGCCCGGGGGGTGATGGTGGGGTATATGGGTTGTAGAAAGGGAACTGGAATGGGGGGAGGACATAGTTGGTGATGGGTATTCCCCTGACTCAATGTTAATATGTACCTAAAACACTACTGTGAAAGATATGTAAGCCATTATGGAAAAAAATGTGTTTTTAATCAGAAACTTTCTTTGACTTGCATGTATTATTATTATATCAATTATATTATATGTTATGTGAGGTCACTATATTATGTTATGTTAGTTTACCTCACTATGTTAATCAATTTTGTCTCTTGAATAAATCTTACAATAAAAAAGAAAAAAAATTGCATGTTTTTGTTCTTTCTTTTTTTGGGGGGCCACACCCATTTGATGCTCAGGGATTACTCCTGGCTAAGCGCTCAGAAATTGCCCCTGGCTTGTGGGAACATATGGGACACCGGGGGATTGAACTGCGGTCGCGATCTTTCCTTGGCTAGCGCTTGCAAGGTAGACACCTTACCTCTAGCACCACCTCACTGGCCCCTGTGTTTGTTCTTTCTTAGAACTGCACAATATCCCCTGTGTGTATATATAATACAACTTCTTGATCTTAATCTGTAACTTGGCATTTAGATTGGTACCATGTTTTGGCTATTGAACTAAGGCATACATATATCTTTTCAAATTAAAATAAATCTTTTCAAATTAAATTGTGTTTTAGAGATAGATGTCAATAAAAGATATTGTTAATCACATCTGGCTTACTTTTCAATATATCTAGAATTACCTTCACTATGAAAAGAAAATACTATTTTTAATCAGTGCTGAAATTATTTAATTATTCTTAAATTGTTATCTTATAAAAGTATTGAAGACACTAATATTTTAAATTATACTTTATTTGGGGGGGGCTTGAAATTAGTATAAAGGTAGGGGACTTGCCTTGCAGGTGTCCAACCCAAGTTCAATTCCTGACACTATATATGCCTCTACAATTTCAGCCAGAAGTGATCTGTGAATGCTGACCCAGAAGTAAGCCCTTGCGCACCTGAGTATCATTCCCAAACAAAAAATAAAGTAGATTTTATTTTCAATTTATTTATTAGCAATGACTTGGGTTAGACTATATGTACAAAGAAGTTGGACAAAAATTAAATGAAGACACCTAGTTTTAATTATTATGATTGCTTTCTTAGTCACAAATATTTGTTTTTACCTATTCACATTATTCTATTATTATGCATAGTAAAATTCCATTTTAAATTAACTAGTTTGTGCTTGTATGACTTTGTTCTGATATTACTTTTAATGTCTTCATATGTATTTCTTTCATAGATTGAAAGAAAAATAATTTGTGCAAGAATGAATTCCATTATAAAAATAATTAATTTATTATTTTGACAAACATCTGAAAATCTATTTGATCAATTTTGGTTAATTTTAAAAACTGGATTTAGCATTATATTAATAAGCAGATGTTCTATATGGCTTATAAACAAACATTTCCAAGTTTAAAATGCCCATAGTTAAAGAAAGTAATAAATGCCAAATGAAGTGACCAGCATATGCAAGAGAAGCTTACAGAAAAGTTATCAATATTTTAAATGTAATATAAAAATCATATTTTGTTTTGAATTCCTATTCTCATTGAACAGTTTGTTGCAACACATTCCTGATATAGGATTTTATTAGTATTGATTGCCATTTAGATATTATAGGAGTTGGTTGTTGTTTTTATTTGTTCATTTATTTTGGGGCCATACCCAGTGTTGCTCAGGGGTTACTCCTGGCTCTGTGTTCTGGATTATTCTCGATTATAATCAGGAACTATATGAGATGCCCAAGGTTGAACCTGGGTTGGCCACATGCAAGGCAAACACCTCACAGAGTATTTTGTCAATAGCTAACAAAAGTGGTAAGGAAAATATGATTTTCCTCTCAAATAGAGATGGATCAATGTTTTGAAAATGTTTATGCAATTTATTTTTTACTATTTCCTGTCTTTTGGGATTTTCTCATTTCCTATGCCCTTTTACTAGTAAATATAAGTAGTAATTTTTAAATATAATATAATAAATATAATATGGTCTGATATGATATATGACATGGCATGATATAATATGATATAATACAATATAATATAATAGTAGAATATAATATAAATTATGTTATATTGTATATAGCTATATATAATCTTGCTCTAATTGCTAGTATAGTATAATATAAATTATGTTATATTGTATATAGCTATATATAATCTTGCTCTAATTGCTAGTATAGTATTTAAATATAGTAGAATATTTTAAGATATAATTATATTATGTTATGTTAATTATATGCTAGTTTTAATATAATCATATAATAATAATTTAATTGACTATAATTATGAAGCAACAAACTCATTTATATTGAGATTCTGAAGGCTAAACTTTGCAAGCTTGAATAATAGTATTATATTCAATACAAAAGAAAAATTTATATACCTACACAAGTCATTTATTTTTTTCTGTACCCTTTTATAGCCACTGAGTAAGTAGAACTAACTTATTAACTTATTTTATTTTTTCTTTTTCACATAGTGTGTGTGTGTGTGTGTGTGTGTGTGTGTGTGTGTTTGGGAAACACCAGTGGTGTTCAGGGTCTATACCAGCTTGATGCTTTGGTAATGCTTAGGGGATCATATGAAGCTTGAAATTAAACCTTGGCCTTGAGGATAAAAACATAATTTACTCCTTTGGGCTATCTTCTGGACTCAGAGTTGGCTTTTGGCTTTTTAACTGTTATAGTGGATATACCCCACCATTGTTTGGTGAGACCATGTAGTACTGGGTATTAAATCCAGGGACTCAAGTTTAAGAGGCATTTTTCCATACCACTTGAGTCATATCCCTAACCTAGAGCTGACTTTTTAATGATTGTTAGGATTGGAGTATTCACACTCCAATTTCTCTTAGAGAGAATAGCTTTCTGAGATCATTTGACATACTATTTCCTTTGGCCTTATGAAACATAATGAAATAAAACAAGTTATGTAAAACTGTTCATAAGAATTGGATATTATTGGGGCTGGAGAGATAGCATGGAGGTAAGGCATTTGCCTTTCATGTAGAAGGTCATTGATTCGAATCCCGGCATCCCACATGGTCTCCTGTGCCTGCCAGGAGCAATTTCTGAGCATGGAGCCAGGAATATCCCCTGAGCACTGCCGGGTGTGACCCAAAAACCACCAAAAAAAAAAAAAGATTTGGATATTATTAAGTAGGATTTTCTCTTCAACATATAATTGTAAAGTACCTTAAAATTTATTAAAATAATCTTAAAATCACAATAAAAAATAGTGAATATCATCTTGTACTTTTCATATAGTAAACAAGTATTCAGTTTAGCTTATAAAGTAAGATTTTACTAAATGCACAACATGGACCATCCAAACTTTCATTTCAAAGTTACGTTTATTAAATATAAGAAACGATTAAAATATGGAATTCAACCTGTTAACAATTGGTATTAGTAGACTAAAAGTACATCAAACTGATTTGGCACTTTTGCTAGGTGACTGTGGACAAACTAGTTAATCTCTATATATCTCAATTGTCTGAAGTGTAAAATAAGAAATAGCAGTTTTTAATTTAAATATCTGAAACAGTTCTTCAAATAAGATCTGACATGGAAGTCCAACAGGCAGAGTATTTATGACGCTGTCAGTGCTGAGAATACAAAGACCTTATTCCTAATTTACTTTCCCCACTTGCATTTAACATAGACTAATCACATCTTTTGGAGCCCCGAAGAACCGTTGTAGGAATCAATGGCTTTTTGAAACCATAAAAAATATAAAGAGATCCTTAACCATGGTTGAAATATTGTAGTATTGGACCGGAGAGACAGCATGGAGGTAAGGCCTTTGCCTTGCATGCAGAAGGACAATGGTTCGAATCCTGGCATCCCATATGGTCCCGTGAGCCTGCCAGGAGCTATTTTTGAGCGCAGAGCCAGGAGTAACCCTTGAGCACTGCTGGGTGTGATCCAAAAAACAAAAACAAGAAAAAGAGAAATATTGTAGTACATATGGTTTCCTGAGCATTTCCAGGGGTACAACTGAGCAAAAATGCATGTGCGGCCCCAGAGCACACAGCCAGCCATGTGTGACTTCTTAGTACTTCTACAAGTGCAATCCAAAATATATAAATTAACTTTAAAAATGTAATGAATGGAAAATTTTAAATTTAAAATGATGAATAAACTATGGTTAAAAGTCTTAAAATTATATAAAATTCTGATTAATTCCATTATCAAATATTTAGTCTTTTTGAGATTTTATCTAAATATATGTATATGTATAAAGTTAGCAAATATAATTCTCTTTTTAAAAAAATAACAAAAAATAGTATAGAAAATTTCTAGTGGGTAGGTTTTGGTGGGTAGGTCATTGGCCTTGAATACAGCTGACCCATGTTTGTTTTAGGATATATGATCCCCTGAGCACTGCTGGGATGATCCCTGAGTGCAGAGGCAGGAGTAACCCCTGAGCATTGCTGGGTGTGGCCCAAGACAAAACAAAAAGACAAAAAAATCCATTTTGCTGATACTAGCATGCATGTATTAGGAAAACACAACACACAGTTTAATTTTAACCACTTGAAATATTTTGTTTTTATAAACATCACAAAAGGTATGTAATGTTAATGTTATCTGTAAATGACAAATATAAACCACAAAAATTATAATTCTTTGACTGATGAAATATAATTTTTCATGTATATTTACTCTCGGATTCTGTATTATAAAACATCTGACTTTCCTCCAGAACATTCTCTTTCCTTGAAGTAACAATATGTGCTACAAAGAATT
Organism: Suncus etruscus; assembly: GCF_024139225.1. NCBI lineage: Eukaryota > Metazoa > Chordata > Mammalia > Eulipotyphla > Soricidae > Suncus > Suncus etruscus. Next base: position 108,282,277 of record NC_064848.1, read on the forward strand.
GCTGTCAGGAGCTATTTTTGAGCAGACAGCAAGGAGTAACCCCTGAGCACTGCCGGGTGTGGCCCAAAAACCAAAAAAAAAAAAAAAAAAAAAAAGAATTGCTCCTATAAGGGAAAGTATCCTAAGAATGTTCACTAGAGAGCTCAGAGGGCAGCTAGTGATTCCCAGCTCCTGTCTCTAAAACTGAAAACTCATTTTTTGGCTCTCTGTGAACCCTGAGCCCAACAATGCTCATCAGAGACAGGCCTGAATATTGTCTAGCTTCCTTGTGCTTTGAACTTAAAGTTGAAGTGAGATTTTTCATTTCTATCATTGCTATTGTGTCAAGCTCCTTGGAAAACAGAAATCTTAAGTAATTTATTCTGCTAAATCACATGGTTTGTCAATTATTACTGTTCTGAGGATGTATAATGAAAAGAAACATTAAAGTATTGATTCAATATAACTTCATTTATCCATTAATATTCCAGAGAGGCGAGATGGAGTTCATCTCATTTTTTCTTAAATTTCTATTTCCCTAATGCAAATTGCCAACATCTTTTCAATTAAGATGGCAATTATTTGACATAACTTGTGTTCATTTGTTATTATTTTCAGTATCTTTACACCCTAAGCAATCAAGTATTGCTCTCATAATCACACTTGAATGTTTGCATTGAATTGTTGGGGCCTAGGAGGACCAAGGATATTACATAACACATGTACTAGGCACAGAAGAGAAAAATTCAGTTTACACAGCACAGACTTTTCACTTACATTTGTTTTCAGAGAAACTTTGTACTAAAATTTAGCTTTTATCTTTTCTTTTTTTTTCTACTTCTGGGTTTGGAACCCAGGACTTCACATATGTTGGGGTGTGCAATCTACCACTGAGCATATCACCAATGCTGAAATTTATCCATTAAGAGTATACAAAAATAATATCTCCCAACACACTTATGCCCTTTCATTTTTCTCTTCTGAGCCACACCTGTTCTGCTGAAGGATCTCTACTGACAGTGCTCAGGGGACAATATGGGTGATGTGGATAGAACCTGGGTTGGCTGCAACTCTCCCTCATACTTAATCTAGTTTTTCATGTATTAGAATATAAAATTTTAAATAATTATTAATTTTTGATTAATTTTATCTCTAATAATTTATCTTACTAAAATAGACATAAATTATAACTGCAATGCTGTAGTTCATGTTTACATTTAGAATGTAAACAAAAACAGATAAAAGAAATAAAATTGGGGATGTTTAAAAATTAGGAAGAGAAAAAAATAAAAGGGGTATTTTAAGAAACCACAAATCATGTAACTTTTTCATTCTATGAGAGGGTAATCTAAATTTCTCACATACCCTTAGAACTTGGCAAGAGAGAAGGAATGTCATGTCTCTGTGTTTCTCTCTGTCTCTGTCTCTAGCCCCCTCCCAACCTCTGCTCTAGGCAATGTTCTGCAATGGATTTTTGAGTATCATGCTTTTTCACTCTATTGAAAATGTGGTGAAAACACAGAGTGAGAATTTGCTTTCTGAGCCTGAAGTAGCTTGAACTAAAATAATCTTCTCCAATATGTAGGTCAGAACATCTGTGCAAATACTCAGACTCTCTGTAATTATTTCCACTTGCAGATAAATCCTTGGGAAACTCCACCCAAGAATGGAATGATCCAGAGGCAGAAATTCCTGGGATGTGAACTATGAAATCTGAAAATGTTTCGGGCTTATAGATTATTTATACCACAAATAAGAGCAGGACCAAGATGATACCATCTTTTAAATGAGAATCGAAATTTTTCTTTCAGTTATAAATTTCTTTCTTATTTTCCTAAAATAGAAGTAGCCAACACACCTGCTTCGTTTATAACCCATACACTCTCACTTCCTTGATTTGCAGTCTTCCTCACTACTAAATACAGATTATGCACATAAAAATCACTTTTGGGGAGGAAATGAATTCAATAATATCTTGAGCATGGATATAAAAATTAACGTTCAAAATAAATTAAGTCTAATGACTTGCAGTTGGGATTTCTTTTTATTTGTTTTGGAGCAGTGCTCAGGGCTCACTCCAGTCTCTGAACTGAGAGATCACTCCTGGTTGGGCTCAGAAGACCATATAGCTTGCCAAGGATCAAACCTGGGTCAGAAGCATGCAAGGCATGTGCCCAATCCATAATACAATTTCTCTGGCTCCAAAGTAATTCTCTTTTGAATGCTCATACTGTGTTATACATCTTTACAAATAATGGTACACTATACATGAATAGATGCAGATTTAAGTTGGAGCCAACTGAAATGGGTAGAAATTACTGATAGAAATTGACTGTTTTATCAGAGAGAATCAACATTAATTCAGCAATTTTAGATCTATTTAGAGACAGAATCCGATCATATATTTTATACCCAATTTTCCTACTTAAAGAGATTTCAAAGAAAATTTCTTTTGAAAATTCCGCCAGATACTGTGGCCCATAATTTTCCAGTAATATAACAATTGGGCTCTGAGAATATCCCAATGCAATCTGTGGGTTATTCTACAGGTTGTGTCTCTGTAGAAATTTTTTAAAATAAATATACTGAGATGTCCAACTTCTGATTTTTATTTAGTTATCATAATTAATTTTATATATGTATTTGATTTTATCATAAATGCAGATAAATATGATAGAAACTTTACAAACCATATATAAATACCAAATTAAACTGCACAGTATAGGATATAAAACTAACCTAAAATTTTTTTAAATTTTGAAGAATTAAGAAAGCAAATATATACCTGACTACATATATTATTAAAAGGGTCCTAGAAACTAGACTATCATTTTAAGGCTTTGAGTCAGTCTATAATGTGATCAAAATGATTCTTTTAAAGTTAATTAGGCATTAATAGAATTATCTAGAATTATTGTTGAACTATGAGTTAGGCGCAAATGCAATATTTTAAAATTCTAGACTTTTTCCTATTTTCATAACGCTGTGATATTTATTATAATGTCACTAATTATTCATTAAATGCCCAAACACCAATCCCATTACCAGACTTTAGTTTGACCAGTGTCCCCAATTCCCATTCACCATCATAGCCTGCCTCCAGAAAGGCACAAATTTACTTCAAAATGTTACAATATAAAGAAAAATGGAACTATAAAACTTATATTAGCAAGGATTAATTTGAAATGAATATTATATATCTTCATGGTTTACTCTAGTAAAAGATTATATTTTTACCCCAAATATTTCCATTGACAATAAAATACTTAAATATTTACAATGGTTAAGACTTTGGTATTTGAAGTTAAGTAATTTGGACTCAATTATAATATTTATGGGGCCAGAGTGCTAGTTTGATAATATTGTAGGGTAGGGTATTTGCCTTCCATGTGCCAACCTGTTTTTATTATTTTTTTTTATTTTGTTTTTGAGCCACACACATTTGATGCTCAGGGGTTACTCCTGGCTAAGCGCTCAGAAATTGCCCCTGGCTTGGAGTGACCATATGGGACGTCGGGGGATCCAACCGTGGTTCTTCCTTGGCTAGCGCTTGCAAGGCAGACACCTTACCTCTAGCACCACCTCACCAGTCCCCCAACCTGGGTTTGATCCCCAGGCATCCGAAATCTACTCCCAAGTCTGCCAGACATAATTTTTTGAGGGCAGATGTTGTAGCACCTTAGCATCACTGGGTGTGATCCCAAAACAGACAATATGATAGATCTTATTATTACACTTTTTGTTATCCAATTATTGCACATCATTTAAAATTACATTGCCAATGTCAAATAATATTACAGTAGAGCCAGGGGTCCTCAAACTTTTTAAACAGGGAGCCAGTTCACTGTCCCTCAGACCATTGGAGGGTCTGACTATAATAAAAACAAACTTATGAACGAATTCTTATGCACACTGCATATATCTTATTTTGCAATGAAGAAAAAAAAACAGATACAAATACAATATGTGGCCCGCGGGCCATAGTTTGAGGACCACTGCGAGTAGACTATAAAATGATAGCCTAGCAAATAGTACTGCTTTTAAAATTATTTTGTGAAATTATATTTTAACAACTCTATCAGTTGTTGAAAACATTAATGAAAAATTGTGAAATAATTAAAAAAATAAGTACAATAATTTGTATACTTATAAAAACAGGTTATGATAAAATCTGATGAGATGAATTAAAATGGTAGTAGGCATCAAACCAAAGGTTTTACAAATACAAGTATTTATTATTTCCTTTATACAGGTATTAAAAATACCAAATAAATAGAAAGGAAACTACTAATTTCACACAGTGGTGATTGTGTGAATACTGCTTAGTATTATATCAGAGTTGGATCAGTGAACTAATATGCCCTATGATCAAATAAGAAAATAGTTATGAAATGTTACTATATATTATATTATAAATTTTACTATGTGAATAAACAAGTCCAAAATTTCATAAAAATTAGTATAAGTATTATTTCTGAGATAAACTAAATATTTCAATATGTTGTTCAGTATCTCTCTAATTTTAGTTAATATTTACTTTTAGACTAATATTTTATGATGACTTTATTTTTGTTTGTCTCTAAAAAATATTTTTATTTATTTATTTCATAAAATCCAAAATACATTTTCTCTTTCAATAACAAAAGTTTCTAAAATTTCAATTTGATTATTGTTGAGAATAAAATATCTAAAGGTGATGATCTAAATTCAAAAGACTTTGAACTAAAAGCAATAAACTAAATGCTACTAGCTAACATTTAAAATAAATCTTTGAATATTTGCCTGGTTGTTCCAGAAAATATTTGAAATTTACCCTAGGAAATTTATGCCATTTATAGTTATACATTAATTTATTTATTATAGCTAAATTAAAACTTTTAATTTCTCCAAAAATATGGTCTTTATTTACACTTGATATCATGGCAGAAGAAAGCAATTTGCAGTTTAAAAAAGAACTTTATAGGTAGCTCCCAAATTAAACTTAATATTTGCTAAATTTAATATCAATTATTGAAATTTAGTATATTTATTTGAAATTGATATAATTTACCATTTAATAGCAAATTCAATCTTGTTCATTAAATTTGCTTAAAAACATTTGCAAAATACACATTTACTTTAACCATTTATAAAAGTCACTTTCACCAATGACTGTTGATTCAGATAAACAATCAAATAAACTAATCTTTATATAATGTAATAAATACTAATGACTTATATCAGAAAACATGTCAACATATGAATGGCTAGTCATTTACAATAACTAATTTTACTATATTGATTTTCATTTATGATGATCTTCATTCACAATTTAAATTAACAATGATGTATAAATAGCTTAAGTCTACAAAGAAAATGTCACAATGATTCTGAGTGAAAATTATTTTAAATATTAACAAATAAATCCTTACAGATAATATTTAAAACATTACAAATTTAATTAAAATTGGCCTTAAAAATATTTTAATATTTTTAAAACAAAAAGTAGAAGATTGATAACTGGAAAAAAATACACGTCTCAGGTTTAAATAAATCAAATGATTTTAAGGAAACATTTACTGCTTTTTTGATGGTCACTTTCATATAATATATAAATATTATTTATATAGTGTATCATTTCCTAATATTTGTAAGTTATAAAATCCCTTGTTCTTTTTAATTTAAGAAAATCGTGTGACTTACCTTGAGAAAGGATAAAAAGAATTTTTCAACCAAATGCCTTAACATTTGAACACAGAGTTCTTAGTAGGACTAAACAGTGCTCTGAAGAAAATTCCTACACTGAACTCTGCATTACATAAACCATGTGAGCTTAAATATGCTTAAAAAAAAAAAAAGACTACGTCAGAACCTAGTATGTGGTTTGTTGCCAGAGTAATTTTTTTTTCAAAAGGAAAAGAAACCCACGCATATCACATTACTGGTCTTGCTCATAGGATCTATTTTTATGGTCGTGTGAGGACCCATCACCTATATCTAAGATACTTAGCCTTACATTTCTCTCTCTCTCTCTCTCTCTCTCTCTCTCTCTCTCTCTCTCTCTCTCTCTCTCTCTCTCCAATTTCTCATCCAAGTAAGTCAAAGAGACAAAAATAACTGATTTCTTAAACTTCCTCTAACATATTCTGGTTTACTATTCAATACTTAGTCCCAGTGATAAAATGGGTCTGGGATAGAAAGTGTAGTGAGAATAATTAGTTCCCATAATTATTTAGCTTGTAAAAGTTTTTAATAACATTTTAATAAATTCACTTTTCTGAAAAGCATTACTATGAAAAACTTTGAGATCAAAAACCTTAAAAACAATTAGAGACTGTCAATCAGCATAGATGACAAACAGATTTACAGAAAGGAAATAGCCTATTGTTCTTAAAGGAAGTTCTTAAATGTTTATCATTTTTGCTAGTTTTACTAAAGTGTCAAGATTAACACAATCCTCTTACAAAAGAAACAAAAACTCAATAAAATTTCTCTTAAAAAATTCAGCTAAAATGGTTATTCTATAAGTATCAGAATACCCTATATTCTGACAGAATGACATATAGCCAGAATGCTATAATATTCAAATAGAATTACTATAACATTCAAATAGAATATAGAATTACTATTAAAAATGAACTATTAAATATAAAGTATATATGTAAATATATATTTAAAAAAGGGACATTTTAAAATTTAATCAAGATAGAACTCCATTTTTGGAAAAGCTAAGATAGTATTCTAGTTTTTTTTGTTTGTTTTTTTCAGGCCACACCCATTTGATGCGCAGGGGTTACTCCTGGCTAAGCGCTAGGAAATTGCCCTTGGCTTGGGGGGACCATATGGGATGCCGGGGGATCAAACCGTGGTCCTTCCTTGGCTAGCGCTTGCAAGGCAGGCACCTTACCTCTAGCGCCACCTCGTCGTCTGGGTTACTCCTGGCTGTCTACTCAGAAATAGCTCCTGGCAGGCACGGGGGACCACATGGGACAGGGGAATTCGAACCAACCACCTTTGGTCCTGGATCGGCTGCTTGCAAGGCAAATGCCGCTGTGCTATCTCTCTGGGCCCCACGATGGTATTCTTATATATAAATTCTCAGGACTATATATTCAGAATAAAATCTTCAGAAATTTATACAGTCAATCTACTTGACAGGTCAGCTGGCCAAAGCCCAGAAGTCATCCTTAAAATAAAACAAGCTAAGTATAACAGGCAGAAATATACTTAGTTCATTAGATCATATTTAAATCAAGACATCTTCCATTGCTCATGGTGGGCCTTCTGGGCAAGCAATTATTTTTTAATTTTTTAGCAGTTACATGCTACCAGAAAAAACCTCGGTGTCCCTATTTCTCTCAAGCATTGCTTTCTTTTCTGAGGCATTTTTTACCTATTAAAAAGTAATTAATTAGAAAATGCTCTACACATATATAGATCTCCACCCACCCAAATAGAAAGGACATTAGCAACCTTATTGTGATATATGTTTCAAAGTAACTGCAGAGATTTCAAGATAAATTACAAAAATAATACCCTTACAACAATGACTCTTCATCTTTGTTACATTATTAGGAAGTTATATAAATGCTAATTTAAATGTTAAAATATTATTTTGTATTTAGTTTGCTTTGAAATATATATACATATGCATATATATATTTAGTCTCACATATCAACCCCCATGAGAACTCAGAAGTAGCTCATCAACATATCAATTCCGATGGGATCTATTTTAAAGAGCATATTTTAAACATATTGAATGAGTAGTAGCTAAATAATAATGAAAATATAAACACTACTAGAGAACAGTTTTTTAGAATTAAAATTATGCAAAGTAGATATAGACACTAAATTGATGTTGATCATATGCACAGAATGTTTAATCAGTCTAAAGCCATTCTAAACCTTTGATTCTCTGGAGAAGGAAATGTCACACTCCCAAGAGCAATCCAAAGAATCAAATTTACATCCCCAGAGGCACCTGTTAAGTATTCAATCCCAGAGACAGCAGTTCGTTAGCAAATTAGACCTAGAAAGCTCATGACTGAATTAAATTTACAGCCACATATTCAGAAGAAAGCAAAATATGTAACTTAATTGATAGGACAGAAAAGCACTGTACCCATATCAGAGGAATTCATTATGGAGGATCCATTTAGAAAAAGAAAATTTTATCTCAGTGTTTGGAAGAGAGCTATTTTTTAAGAGAATTTATCCTGCTCTATGTAAATCCACTATAGGATTTAAATTTAATCGTTGATTTTTGTTTTTAGCCAGAATAAATGACTAAAATTTTAATATGCTTAAATACAACTTTGGCATAGCTCTTTGGAAACTAAGAATACTTAGTTCATTAGAAACCATAAAGATTTTGTCTTAGAAACCATAAAGATTTTGAATCACACAGGCATAAGTGAACCAGGCAGTACAAAGTTCTCCCTATGATTCTAAAGAATATGATTTACAAAATCACTTTCTTTTATTGTCTTAAACAAAATATGGATAGGGTAAAACAGTGATAATAAAAACAACATGTAGTAAATGGCATACATTGCTTACAGGGCCAGTTGAGCTTACACAGATGTTAATATACTTTCTATATAAAGCTTCTGCTAAGATTTCAGGAGGAAGGGACAAGAGGAGCACTCACTTGTCTGTTGAATTTCCAATGTACAGAGACCATCACCATCAATAGCTGAATAATGACCTTATGCAATGATCATTAAAAAGTCAGAGGTTGGGGCTAGAGGTAAGGTGCCTGCCTTGCCTGCACTAGCCTAGGACGGACCTCGGTTCGATCCCCCGGCGTCCCATATGGTTCCCCAAGCCAGGAGCGACTTCTGAGCGCATAGCCAGGAGTAACCCCTGAGCGTCAAATGGGTGTGGCCCAAAAACCAAAAATAAAAAAAAAGTCAGAGGTTATTGTATTGATTATTCACATCATAAATATATACTGGTTAGAGTGGAATAAAGAGTATTTTGTCTGAGTGAAGGACTTTCCACAAGTCTTAACATTGCATAATCTTGGACTCTAGCACAGAATTATCTGTACTTTGCCAACAGGGGCAAGTGTGCCCCTACAGAAGTGTCCGCTCCACCCCAGAACCTCTGGGCGTTATTTGGGGTAATCCCTCCCAAATCCACAATTTAATGAAAGGGAAGTACCACAAGTTTAAGTCTGGAATTAATAAGTTAAGGTAACGAACTCTTGTTAGAGTATTATTAAATTTTTATGTATGCAATGGCTGCCTACACACATCATTCACATAAATTTATATGAAATAGAAAGGCTTCTTAAAATATTGGTAACTAATTTGTGTGTAACTAATTGAGAGAGCTCTAACTTAGTTTTTAAATATATTAGCTATTCATAGTTTATAACATTCTTGATAATATTTATTTTTTATGATTTTTTCTTTCCTGGTTAAATATAAAAATAGGCCTTCAAATATTCAATAATTTTGTATTGCATTTAATATTTTGTTCTATAATATTTTGAAATTTTTACTTCACACCATCGACTTTCATAGTCTTTAATTGTCTCTTCCTTGACCTAATTTAAATACTTGTAAAATAATAAAGTTTCTGTAGCCTTTCTATTATTTAGAAATCCTATTTCTAGATATAATAATTCATGGAACTGAGTATAGGAAGTAAAAGAGGAAGAGTGAAGTCAATGAGTAATATATCTTGCAACATATTTGAGATGTACATGATAGATATAAGGTTCTTTAGAAGACTGATCACATGGTGCAAATACTGAACACAGAGCTATTTGTAGGATTTGTAAATTGAATAAGACATAGCCATTATATTCTGATTTCCTTTTTAGCAACCATTCACACCCTCAGTGGAAAATCAAATTTATTAGTAATTAAAATGGTTATTAATATAATCATATATGGTTTAATGTAGGTCCTTTTAAGTGGTTCTTTTTAATTTTTTACACTTTAGAAAGTGAAAAGAATTTTAATATAGCATATATTGTATAGAATAATCAAAAACAGAAGCTGGAGCAATAGCATAGTGATAAGGCATTTGCCTTGCAAGCGGCAGACCCTGATGGACCTGGGGTTTGATCCCCAGCATCCCATATGATCCTCTGAGCCAGGAGTGATTTCTGAGCACAGAGCCAGGAGTAACCCCTGTGCATTACCAGATGTGTCCCAAAAACCAAATAAAAATAAAAGATAAAAGGATAATCAAAGACAAATTATGATGATACAATGACATAGCTACTAAGTGTTGAACCAAGTGTTTCATAAGTGTTTCAGATATATACCTTCTAATCTGAGGGATTTCAGATCCTAGTTTCAAGAAAAGAATTGCAAACATGAATTGGGGGTAGGGGGTGTCATGAAAACTTTGGCAACAGTAAATGACTTCTGATTAAAAATTAATTCAAATTGGTACCCATTACATATAATTAAAAATCAACTATGAAATGAATCAAAGTTATTTCTGGCAGTGCTTTTTTATATTGCATTTTGGGGAAGGTTTGGACAACACCCGGTAGCACTCAGGGGTTATTCCTGGTTCTGTTGCTAAGACATAGCTCCTGGTAGGCCTGGAGACAATGTGGGATGCTGGGAAAATGGGCCCAGGTCAGCCACCTGGCCATAATGCCTTACCAGATATGCTGTACTCCGGCCCTCATATTGAATTTTATACATAAAAAGAAGTCATGAATAGACAAAGTTTAAGAAGCCAGTGTGAACTGATGTCCTACAGATAATAAGTATGAATAGAGAATTTAAACATAGAATTTAAAATTTTTTTTTAAAATAGATTAAAAAAATCCGGGGTGGGTGAGTTGGAGCTAGAGGTAAGGTGTCATCTGCCTTGCAAGCACTAGCCAAGGAAGGACCACGGTTCGATCCCCCGACCTCCCATATGGTCCCCCCAAGCCAGGGGCAATTTCTGAGCACTTAGCCAGGAGTAACCCCTGAGCATCGAACGGGTGTGGCCAGATAAACCAAAAAAAAAAAAAAGAATGATTAAAAAAATCCAATTAAAAATCTGGTCAATACTGTGTTCCTTTCAAATGTTTATACAAGTTTAATGTAACATTCAGATATCCTGAAATAATAATGAAAAAAGTTAGTTCTGAATATATAAAAAGAATAAATAACAATGAATGAGTTCTGTAAAAGGCAATTAAGGTCATTATTGTGTGATTAAAACAATAAGTAAAAACAAATTGTAATGAGCTATACAACTTTAGAAACATCTGTTGTCCACAGAAAATCATACTTGGGCTATTGTTTTATGTTCAGGGATAACATTAGAGATGACAACAATGAATATTAATACAAACAACTAATTTTTGCAGTATAGCTACACTCACATATTTTGCACATATATACATACAATTAGATATTCATGGATGTTTTATGTGAACATGCATCATTTTTATTTTTCTGCAAGTATGGGTGGGGGTGGACACATCTGGTGATGCTCCAGGGTCACTCAGTGCTAAGGAAACAGCCTGATAGTTCTAAGCAGTTCTTATCGGTGCCAGAGATTTTAACTAGGTTCTTGAGTACAGTCACATGTAAGGCAAATATCAAACTGGTAGTTAAACTTTACATAAACATTCAACATATCTCTCTGGTGAGAAATAATGCCACAGACAGAATAGCAAATATATATGTTATTTTTAATGACACAGAAAAACAGTATGATGAAATGTCAGGGTAAGCTGCATAAACTAAACTGTAAGTTTATAACACATACCTTTAAAAGAAAATTTTCAGCATACTAAAAAGATTAATGAATATTTAAAGGTAATTATAGCCTTAAGTACATGAAATAGTGAATCAAAACATAAGATGAAAGCAAGCTCAGAGCATTTAAAACAAACTTACATATATATTCACTAGAATACATCCTAGGAGTTATAATTAAGAGAAACATGAGAGAAAATATTTCTGTATATGTGATAATGCCTATGTGGGCAGGCCCAGATATATATGTAAATGTCATAGGTCATCTAAAAATGTTGGCAGACTTATTTTTTTCTCAAACTCAAATCAGTTTGCAAACTGATTTATCAGTTTGTAAACATAGTATGTAGGTACTCAATATTTAAATATTAAGAAATTTGGAAACATATGATCTAATAGTTGTCAGGTTTAGAATGGAAAAATAAAAAATATACATATTTGAACTCTAATAAAATCATACTCATGTATACTACAAACACATACAATAGAAAAGTTTGACTTACTTACTAAGCTTCATTTTTACCCTGGTGCTTCATTAGTAGCATTAATGTTTGCATCCAATTATGGGCATATGATAAAGAACTTGATATAACAATTGACCTTTTGGCCTAGTAGAAAAACTTTAAATTTGTATTCTAACTGTTCTAGGTAAGTTTAGGCAATACATATCTGTCTTTATGCAAAGGATGTGTCATCTTCATTGCTTTTCAACAATGCCTAAGGATGCAGAACCTATTTATTGTTGAAACTCCTTTGTTCTGGACTTTGAATTTAAATCAACTGGAGGTAAAGAAATCTGGATTGTTATGGAATGCAACCATAAATGGCTCTACTAGTTTTGCTGGTTTTATACCACCTGATTAGTACATCTGTCTTCAGAATCTGTTAGGACAAAACTGCTTTCTCAGTTGTGTGATTTTTATAAGCAGATGCTCCAGTTCCATATTGTCTCCAATTCATGGCTACAGATCCAAATGTATGCGAAATTCCTATGTTGCCTTAAGTACCTTTTTGTATGCTCGTCAGTACTCCCTTTGTGAAGCACACAGTACTTTCCTGTTTAGAATGAACATGATAAGAATATCATTGTTTTAGCAAATTGCGTGTGCAAGACTTACAGACGTGTCTTCCACCTATTTCAAGGACTAAACACATTTTCTGGATACAGTCCAAGATCATTGGTAGGCCTGTTTATACTCTCATTTTCTGTAACTCCTCAGGGAAAATTCACTAACAATAGTAGGCCTGAGGAAAGAGGACTATAGTGAATAAAATATAGAGATGAAGTAAATCCATAAAAATGGGAAACCACATTATTTTATGCAGCTCCAAATTAAACTTAAATAATTTTCATATTATAAATAAAATGTCCGAACATACTAATTCTAATACACTTTAGAAAACTCTTCTTTTGCAGGCTTCTCTGCTTTAATTTGTTCCTCTTTCTTCCTTAGTTATCCTACATTTATCTATACTGGTGAATTTTATTTGACTCATATTTATCTAATATTCTTGGGAAATGATAAAATATTTTAAGTATGTAAAGTTTGTTGCATTCATATAAACAGCATATTTATGTACAATGTCACAACTGTCTCTAAATTGGCAGAAGTCTTTAGTCACTGATGTTTAACTCCTTTTATTGATATGCTAACAGTATCCAACCTACCAATATTTTGGTTTTGAAAAGCACTCACCGTTGAGAGGCAGTTCAGTACATACTAGTGGGTTTCCAATACCCAAATATGTGGTAAAATACTTCAATTAAAACTAACTCTTGTTCTATAACTTATTTTAACCTTGCATTTACCATCCCATATGGTAGAAAATATTTAAATTCTTCACACTTTGATACTCAAATAGTAAGATTAATTGAAGTAAGTTCTATTTCATCTACTTTTATCTTCCATATTATTTTACTTAAATTAGAGATTTTTGAACATATTTGAGCTACTTTCCATTTATTCAGAATGAAGTATCCATATTAACTCAGGTAGCTTGGGTTGCAAATATGAAAACTGAATATTCTGAGATTTTATGCAAATCATAGGCTTTAGACTATTTGTATTTTGAACAATGATAATATCTATCCAGAACTTTAGCCCATTCCATATGAACAAGAAACATAATTTATCTAGTTGTCCTCCAAAACAAAGGACATAAGGTAATGCACAAGATAAAATACCACATAAACTATTCATCTATATGTCTCTAGTATATTTCATTTATTTACTCAGAAATAGTTACCAACAAACTCAATTAATAAGTTAGCCACAATGAAAGTTATTGTAATATATTCCCAGGGAACTAACTGTAATATCTATTATTATTTTTCATATTTTAAATAATTTTGGTAAATACAGGTGATGAGCAATTCCCTAGAATTTACTATTATGTGGCTTGTTATCACATGTAAAATTATATAAATATGATGAATGCTATATAAAAATCTATATAAATATGCAATAGATTTTTAGATATAATAAAAATATCAGGGTGTGTGTGAGAGGCTCCTAAACAGTGATGAGGAAAGTCAGGATTCTTTATTGTGTTTTGCAGACAATGTGTTTGATAAGGGCCAGAGGACACAGTGCTGTTGGCCATGTGGTACTGGATACAACTCAGGACACTTTTATGGTGATTTGGGCCTCCATGATTTAATACCTCTAAAGCCTTTATTGGATAGATATTGAAAAAACTATATAATAGCAATAGCCCAGTTTTAGGAGTATGAATAACCCACACATAATATATACATGAAACACCAAGAATTTGCTATAAATATAGAAATGTATTTTCAATATGTGGTGTTGCAAAACCAAACAACCTCATACAAAAAAAATAGACATTGTTTTACTTTCTACACAAGTATTATTTAAAAATTAATGAATGAATAAAACAAAAGACCTGGAATGCTAATTTTCATAGAGAAAACAGACTTGGCATTATAAATGTCTTAGAGAACTAAATTTTAAAGGTGGAAAAAAAATAAGAATGTTATAATGTTTAAAAAAATCTTCTGTACAACAACAAAAACTAATATTGTAGATAAAAGATAACCTATAGAATAGAAAATTCTTTGAGTTCATATGTATGAAGGAGTAATACCTAAAATACAGAAGAAATTAATAAAAGCCAATAATCACTAAATAACAACTTGATTCAGAAAGAAATTGTGGCATTGGTGATGGGAAAGTCACACTGGTGAAGGGGGGGTGTTCTTTATATGACTGAAACCCAACTACAATTATGTCTGTAATCAAATTGTATAAATAATGACATTTAAAAAATTAAAAAAATGAATAAAGATTTTAATCTTAATAGAATCATGTAGGTAGAAATTAGATACATGAGAAGTATTTATTTTAAGTTGCTATTATGGAAAATAGAAAAACAAATTACAATAACATAACACCTTCCACTTGTCAGAAGTGTAACAATGAATTATTGCAAACAATAAATGTTGGTGAGAATGTGTAAAGAAAAGAGATTCTTTGTATATCTAAAGGGGATATATAGGTAAATATATAAAATATATATTAGTGACTATGAAAATATAAATATTTCTTAAAAATCTTTTGGCCATTGAAGTCGTTGTCTTCATCTATACTTATTTTTCTTCTTTTCTTTTCTTCCTTTATGTGCTCTGCCACATTTTTTATGTCAATACCATGGCTTTTATGTGATGCTTATCCTTTTTTTTTCCCTCTGGAGTGTTCACTGGATACTTTATTTGACACTTCTTATTATACTGTTGTGGTGTTTCACCCTCTTTTTTCCCTTCATCTCTCAAACCTAGGAGGAGAGCCTCTAGAAGGACTCCGCCCATGTACGAAGTATTTGATTTTCTTCCCCAGTTTATTACTTTTCTCTTCTTCAAACAAAACCACATAACTTGAACTATCTAGACCTGCCTCTCATTTAGAGGGGGAAATAAGGGAGGTACCAAAACCAAACAGGGGTAAGCCCCCTTACTAGTAAGTTAGGCACAGAGGGGACCACTTATTCTAGCAGCCCTGTGGGTAAGGGAAAAGGATATGGGAGGTAGGATGGGAACGGAGGTGGAGGGAGGACAATTCGGTGGTGGGAATTCCCCTGATTTTATGATAATATGTACCTAAAATATTATTGTTAATGATATGTAACCCACTATGATTAAAATAAAAATTATATTAAAATTAAAAAATCTAAAAATAAAATACTCTATGGCTCAGTTATTATACTTCTAGGTATTTATTCAAAGTATATAAAAACTATATTTTAAATATGCACCCTATTTTATTCCTGAATTGTTTGTTTCGAACAGATAAGGATTGTGAACTACTTAATTACCCATCAAGAGAATAAGAGTTAAAGAACATATGATATATAGAGATAGACTAGTGGATAGATAGTAGATGATAGATAGATAGATAGATAGATAGATAGATAGATAGATAGATAGATAGATAGATAGATAGATGGATGGATAGTAGATAGTAAATAGTAGATATACACGCAAACACACACAATGGAAAACTACTCTGCAATAAGGAAAGATGAAATGCTATTTAGTGAATTTGTCCTGGATTATTCATTTGGTTTACAAAAATTTACTGCACCATTACTTTATTATAAAATACTCCACTGTTCACTGCAATATAATCACAGTAGCTTTAAACATAAACCCTTAGGAACTGTTTATTGAGTTTTTATAATGCTTAATAAAAAACAATTTCTATAGCAGTTCTGTTTTTATTTCCACCAATAAGATATGACATATCAACTTAAACATGGCTTTTGCCTAATTGTGTTGACATACTAGTGTATTCAAAACATTGATGAGCTGCAAAATACTTTCTTTTGAAAGTATAATGAAAGAAATAAAATATCACCTAATGTTTTTATACCATGAAAACATGACCAGAATTTTCTCAAGAGAAAATTTAGTAAGATAAATTCTTAAATAAAAAGCAAAATGCATAAATATTAAAACCCTAGAGAAAAGGACAATAAATAGAACCTGGTAGCTTTTTGTCTCAGGAGAGTCTGCTAGTTATACCTTTCCTATGAATTATGATAAATAAACACACACGTTATACTTAATAGAGAGATAAAATAAATACAATAACCACATATGAGGAGGTACTAAGAAAATTTATTTATATATAACATAAATAAGTATAAAAATGAAGGTGCTATTAAAATATGAAAACACAAAATCAGAAAAGCAAAAATAGATTTCAAATGTTTTAAACATAATAGGTAATTATAATGAGGATAAATGTAGATACCCTTGTATCTTTATTAAAAAAGTTCCCTTCAAATAATTTAATTTCAAATACATTTGTGTCACATTACATAGCATCTTATCTAAAATAAGTGTAGAAATAATATATTAGTGAACAATAATGTTGTGACAAATCATTGTATCTGTAGTAAATGGGCATTAACATTAATTAAATATCGTTAATTTTACTATATCTATACATAGGTGTAAATATAGAGATCTTTGGATATAAATATTAATAAGAGTTTAGTATAGATACTTATCCATACAGATTATATCCATACTAGCCTTGCTTATGGTGATTTTAAGGCAAAATTATGAATATATCAGCAAGCTTAGGCAATGAAATAGTAAACAACAGGCATAATAAATATGAAACACCTAATTTATAGTGTAATATTAAGTTCAATTTTACCATAGCCTGCCATCTGTTATAAATAAGAAATGTCTAATTTCAAAAGCTGGTAAATTCTTTAATTGTATAAATACTAAAAATACTGATTTAATATATCTGAATAATTTTACCAGATTAAATAATCTTTAAATATTTAATAATGTTTTTCAATAATTTATCTAAATAATAAAAGATAGAGATTTGACACAAAGCCAGCTAAGTTAAATTTGCATACACTTATAAATTGTGTTGCCATAGCAAGCCCATAATCACTGAGTTCCTAAGCAACCTAAGACTCCACAGACTTTAGGTACTTAGGAGTCCACTGATCTTTCATCATCCTTTTGGGAAAAGTATGAAAATTTGTGATACCAAACTAACAGGAATATTTTCTGACTACCCCATACAGCAGTGACCCTGTAAAATGTATTCTGTATAGATAAATATTGATTAGACAATAATATTTATATTGAGAAATTAGTTGTATACTCAAATTACAAATGGGTGAAAGT
Source organism: Suncus etruscus (assembly GCF_024139225.1). Lineage (NCBI taxonomy): Eukaryota > Metazoa > Chordata > Mammalia > Eulipotyphla > Soricidae > Suncus > Suncus etruscus. The sequence continues at coordinate 108,300,139 of NC_064848.1, forward strand.
AGGGATAGGAAATGATCAGTATTTTAATTTTGTAGACATACATATATATTAAATGAATTACTGGGACATAAAAATGTAACTCTCAGAACAAATTAATTTTTACAAATTCAGTTATTCATAAAGGTCCTATCATTTAAAATATGTACTTTTTTAATCAAAATTACTATACAGAGGTAATTAAATGTTTCTTATTTTTTATATTTAAGTAACCTATAAGCATAAATTGGTATTTTATTATAATTATGTATTGAAATACTAGCGTTTGTCTGATAATTAAATATTAACTACCCACATGTGAAATAGAATAACATAGATTTGAAGTACAAACAAGTTTATGATTTTATTTGCTAAAGGACCATATATATAATTTTTGCTACTTGTTTATATTAAAGATTTTCTTTGACTTTCCCTATTCACACAATATCATGGCAATCCCATTGCCTCCACTATTCTCTTTTAACTCACAACGTATATTCTCTAATATTGGAGATAATTAAGATATAAAATTTAGGCTTAAATAATATTTAAACCTAGAGAACATCACAATGAAAATAGAAATAAAAATCATATAAATCATCATATAAATGATTTGATGTGACTTATAAAGTGTTTATATCTGGATTCTGTAAAACTTTTCCTAGTTTTAGCATCTGACTTTATGTGACTCCTATCAGTATTCTATATACTTAAACCTTAACATGAAAAACATAGGACCCAGATGCAAATTAAAAACTGGCTTTAAACGACAACAGAATCGATACCCAATTTACAACATACTAGACACAGAGCGGACCACCTATACTAGCAGCCTGGGTGTAAAAGAGGTGTATATAGAATGTAAGCTGGGAACATATCCCTATGTACCTAAAATATTTCTGTGAAAGATTTGTAATCCACTTTGATCAAAATAAAAAAATAAATTATAAAAAAGATTATAGAGAAAAAACTGGCTTTAATTTAAAAGTAAATTTTAATATTACTTCTGATAACTCGTAGTTGTTGCAACATGTTTTAAATGCATCAGCAAAGATCCTAGCTGAATGGACAATATATAAACAAGCTCTCTGACCTAAGAGTGAGATAAAGTTGCAAAGTCACCTCTCAAACAATTCAGAGTAGACACCAGTTAATTACAGCAATGCCAAGAATGCCAGCAGTAGAAAGTTCCAGTAACCTTTACAGATTACAGCTGATTATAGAAAGTGGACAGGATAGAGTCTTCTTCAAGACAGGCAAGACTCCCATTCTAAATTAAATTTCTATATGATTGTCCAGTGATTATCTAACTATACACTACAATTTCATGCCCCAGAAAATATTGGCCATCACCAATTTAAGTCTTTCTTAATAAATTTCTTAAAAACTTAAATGTGAATTTGCTTGTTCAGTTCCTTTTTCTATGATTGTATTTCCCCATTGTATGCTGGAGGATTTGTATAAGTTTAAAGATTTATGAGTCTTTTCTTACTTATGCTATTTTACTAGCAATTGCTGACAAGATCTAAAAAAAAATTACCCTACTAGACCTACTAGTTCTGTTTTCTTTTAGCTAGACCTTATTAAAAGTTTGGAATTGGTTCCTAAATATCTAACATTCAATATACTCACAACTCCCTGAGAGAGAAGTGAAAACATGCATTAACTAAACGAGAATAAAACAAAAGGAACCAAATATTATAGTATTGCAGGCATCCCGGCTTGAACTTAAAAGTGATCACAGAGATGTAATTACCAGTTAGAAGTCTTGATGAAAAAAATTCAAGGCCACCAATGTTAAGAGATTTTCGAAATGCTGTTGAAGACCAAGTAATTAACACTGATGACTCTGGTTGTACTTGTCCCAAGTGCAGGTTCAAATCACTGCTATGCATCGGCTAGCCCCACCTCTAAGTATCCGAGAATGGTTGTGAAATTCTGATTGACACTAGTGAGCCTGGGATTCCTATACCAAAGTAAACCTTGCAGGCTGTTTGCTAACCACTCCAGTTTGTAAAGCTGCTCTTCCCCTTGCTTTTTTCTTCATAAACAAGAAGAATGGAGGGGAAAAAAATAGGAAGAAACAATTACTCTGTGACTTTTAAAAGAACACAGAAGCAAATCCCTCTCTCGGGATGACCCTAGTTGTATGTTCTCACAGCAATCCTCTTGAGTCTTTTCATTCTGTGTCTTTGCTATAGGACTTTATTGTCCTCCTAGAAACCACATAACAAGGTACACATTGGTTTTAATATGAACACTTATACTCCTTTTTAATATAAAAGACAGTATATTGTAGTCGCTGAAAAGCTACCAAAGAGAATGATAATGGGCAGGACTTTGGAAATCAAATATGTTCTGGTTGAAATAATAGTTATGTTATTATATTACCACACAAAAGAACTAAGACAACAATATTTTATGGGTATTATTGATAAACAAATTAGGACTTAAAATAAGAACTCTAAAGCAAAGTACTTTATGATAAATTAGAAAAATACATATTTTTAGATCTATTAAGAGTCATTCTTAGGGATCAATGATGAAGAGATGTATATATACACCTGCATACTTAATGAAGATTTAAAGTGACAAATACCTTGCAATAAAAATGAATTTTAATATCTATTTTGAAGTTATCCATAGTATACTTTAAAATAAAATAAGTTTCAAGGAGATAGCTCAAGGATGATGTGTATGTTTTACTTTCAAGAAGCCAAATCAATAACTCATTCTCATATATTCTCAAGTATCTCCTCAGCACCACATACAGGAGCTGCTCCTCAGCAGTACTGGGTGTTGCCCCCAATGAAATAAAATAATTAAGAGCTAATTTTAATCTATTTTCTCAAAGTGGGCAGCTACCTTAGTTGTAATAATTATATCCTGTAATATTCCACAATTTTATTATTGAAATATCTTAAAATATAAAAATGTGCATTATACATCTTAAAGATGAGGTTTCCACTCATAATAATCACTAAAATATTTGTGAATGCCTAAAATATTACTACTCCCTCTTCTTATGTGACAGGCATAATAAATCACTAAATTCATATGCGTGGCTCAGTTCAGATATACCACAGATGCTCTTAATTTTAGAGCATTCTAGGTTCTTGGCTGAGATGAACTGTTAGTTGAATTCTTCAGTTAGAATGTTAAATGTTGGCCTCTTGAGGAATGCTTTAGAAAAATCTGTTGGGATTCCTGAAAGGATGAGCATGGGAATTTGAGAAAGCATATGAAATAGGAAGTAATCAGTCTTCAATTCCTTCAATCAAAAGTCAATCTGAGAAGTCTTCACTTGGCTGTTTTGGAGAGGAGACCAATGGTTCTTTCAACAATTATGCACTGAAAACTTTTTACCAGCATTTACTAAGCTAACTCAATAATGTGTATCCATGTGGATACATTTCTTCAGGGTAAGTAAACAAAATTAAATGAAGAAACACTCAAGAAATTCACATTCTTGAAATGTCCTCAAAAGCCCAAAGAAAGATTCTACTTAAATATTCTAAAGTAGAATATTATAAAGTATCCTGAACTCATAGGACATCGAAATTTATCAGATATAAGTAACTGTGACTTTTAGTTTAAAGACCTTTCACCCAAATCTGTGTGACATTTTTTTTCTCTATTCATGACCTTCAGATTGTAGAATGGAAACAATCTTAGGAAGTTACTCTTGACCGTTTAACAGATGTCTTTTTAGAGATCCAGGGAGCAAGAATTGCTGTTTTTACATTGCTGTAATAAGATATTAAGAAAAAAAAATTTCAAACCAAAAACCTGCCAGTTGATACTGCTCTTTGCTCCTTTATTCTCTATTGTCTCTGCATTTTTACTTTTTTCATATTTCTTTACTTAGATTTTTCTTTGATAGCACAAAAATATTATTTTAATTTTCTGTTAATCTCATGATCTTCATTCATCTCCACAATGGGAGTTAATTTAAGTTTCTGGATAATCAGCATAATTTATACCTCTTATTTTGAACTCTTGTATTGTGCAGTTATCTACTTTTTTCCTGCTGTGCTGGGATTGGATTCAGATGCTCGAGTATATAAAACTCGAGTAACAATATGGCAGTTGGGTGTTTGCCTTGCATGCAGCTGACCCAGGATGGAAAGGGCTTCGATCCTTGGCATCCCATATGGTTCTCTGAGCCTGCCAGGGGCGATTTCTGAGCACAGTGCTAGGAGTAATCCCTGAGCGTTGCTGGGTGTGGCCCCAAAAACCAACCAAACAAACAAACAAAAGTATATAAAACAGATGATTTACTGCTGTGTTACTGTCTTTGTCCCTGAATTGAATTGAATTGAATTCTGAATTGAAGTCAGATTTAAATTACTCAGATTTCAGTGAACATTAGAATTTTAAAAGTTAAAATGTATATAATTAACTAAATTGTTTAAACAAAAATAAAATTCTATACTTAATTAGTGCAGTCTATTTTTTCCCTTAATAAATACAGCTTGAACATTCAGGAAAGGATGAGAAGAAACAAATACTTCTTAAAATATTACTAAGGTTTTGATATTATTTTAAATTTATTGTGTTATTCAGTCTCCAAATATTCTGTAAATATAGTATTATTAGACATATGTCTACGGAGAAGATAATTGACATGGGAAAATTAACTTCTAAGATGTCCAAAATTGATATGAAATGAATCATTGAGTGTATGCATCTATGTGAAAAATAATGTCAAAGATTGGGAGGAAGATATAATGATAGAAGGTTAATTAACATTCTTGCCCATCTCTAAATTTTTTTGTTTTTTGTTTTTGTTTTTGGGCCACACCTGGCGGTGCTCAGGGGTTACTCCTGGCTGTCTGCTCAGAAATAGCTCCTGGCAGGCACAGGGGACCATATGGGACACTGGGATTCGAACCAACCACCTTTGGTCCTGGATCAGCTGCTTGCAAGGCAAACACCGCTGTGCTATCTCTCCGGGCCCCCCATCTCTAAATTTTTAAGTTTTGTTATATAAATATTTTGGTAGAGTCTGATCATGCTACAATTTTGACATTTTAGAATAATTATATTTTATATAAAGATTACAGTGAAAATAATTACTACCAATTATTTAACTTAATAAAATGTTCTCTTTTGGTATCTGATACTACTGATCTAGATATGATATAAATCAATAAAATAAAACCTAGGTTTTACTGACTGGTGCTAAAAGACAAATAGAAAGAATATTATAAAGCAGCAAAAGAGAGAAGAATTTAATGGAAGAATATGGTTCAGTAGAGTTCCTACAGGGTCTATGAAATTTTAGAAATGGCAGACAAGCTTCAAAGAACCAATTTTTGGCTTCATCCTCAAACTGAGCAAGAATTAGAGTATAATTTCTATAGATTTGACTTAGTGTGAAATTCCTCAGCTTTAGAAAGTTATTGCCATTTCTAATATCAACTATTTATATCAGGAAAAATGTAAAAAACATTTTTGTGGTGATTCAAAACTAACTAGGTTAGATTAGATAAAATGCATCTCAAATTAATTGAGTGCATGTTATATTCACTTTATTCTAGCAGAAAAATTTAGTTACATCTTAGAATTCAAAAGCAATTTGTGTTAAATTGATGTAAGATCATTTCTCTTGCACAAGTAAAACAAGAAAAAAAAACTACAAGTTCTGCTTCAAAACACATTTTACTTAATGCAGAAGAAAGAAGAAAAAGATACTGGATATGTTTTATAAATCATCTTGGTTTGGTTTTGTTATTTGGCAAATATGTTCAATGTTATAGAAAAAAGACTCACCAATTGGACATGAAAGAAATGAAGACTAAAAAAATGATACATGTATAATTTATACTACATGTAAATGGATTCATGTGACATAAGTGCTATATAACACCTTAATAAATTTTTTTTTTTTTTTTTTTGGTTTTTGGGTCACACCCGGCACCGCTCAGGGGTTACTCCTGGCTCTACGCTCAGAAATCGCTCCTGGCAGGCTCGGGGGACCATATGGGACGCCGGGATTCGAACCGATGACCTTCTGCATGAAAGGCAAACTCCTTACCCTCCATGCTATCTCTCCGGCCCCGCACCTTAATAAATTTTAAATCTAAAACTAATCTGACTAAATATATCAAAATTAATGTTTATGACAGATCTTTTGTTGTATTTTTAAGTAGAATAAAATTTTAAAAGATCATATTACATTATTGTATCTCATGTAGATAATGCATATCATCTTGTGAATGCTACAAGGTGTAGAGAAAGCAAACAATGAAATTCAAGGCTTAAAAAAAGAGGGGCTGGAGTGAGAGCACAGTGTGTAGGGCATATGCCTTGCACTTGGCCAAACAGGGTTCTATACCAGGCATTCCATATGGTCCCCTGAGCCTGCCAGGAGCAATTTCTAAGCATAGAGCCAGGAGTAATCCCTAAGAGCTACTGGGGTTTGGCCTCAAAACCAACACCACCCCCTACAAAAGAAAAAGAAGAAAGCTAAGGTTGTATAAATAATAATTCACAATACAACAGATACTTAATTAGTATGTTCTTAAATAAAGTGTAAAGTTGATTTATTATTTAAAATCACACGGAAATATAATATACTACTTTTTCCTGTTTTTAAGCATAAATGTTTTTATGTGATCTGTAGTAGCACTATGTCACAGAATAGACTTTTTAAACATATTGTTTGCTTAAGTATCTTTTATTTTTCTCTATTTAATATTTTTTGCAAACCCAGATTGTATATTCTATCGGTGACACACAATAAATAATGAATCCTGATGATATTTAGTTTTAAACTCCACTGACCTTACTAGAAGCAGAGGCAAAGGGAGGACAGCTCTCTCTCTCTTCATGAACAATCCAGCTCTGGCCTCTGAGGGCGTTCAGTCTGGATTCTTTCCCACCTTTGGATTGCTCAACAAGAATTAAGTAATAATAAGTAGAGTTTTCTTCACATTCAAATAAGTAACTCCCAAAGTCCCTCCGGACAGGGAGTAAACTCCTCTTCCTGAATATTATAGACTTCAACATTTAAATCTATGAATAAGTGTTCTGATATATACATTGAGAAAATTGGGCAAGTAATTATAAAATCTGATTGTAACAACCAGCTTAATAGTAATTTGACCCTGTCTCCTTTTAAGATAAACTAAATTCAATTCAGTGAGTATTTTTAAAACACCAATTAAAATGAAAAGATTGTATATAGCACCGACTTTAAGTAACCACATAACCATCCTTATTCCTTGTGAAAATTTTAATTTCTAGAAATGTCATAATTATATTTTTTGAATAATCTGAATCCTGTCCTATTGTACTAATGACGAACACTGAAGTGACTTACTACAAAAACAGACACCAGTTTAAGAATTTTATGTGTCTCATCTAACTCAGGTTTTCTTAAATCTTTTGTGATTCAAGACCCATTTATTTATGTATTTATTTATCTATTTATTTATTTTTGGATTTTGGGCTACATCCAGCCACTCTCAGGGGCTACTCCTGGCTCTGTGCTCAGAAGTTGCTCTTGGCAGGAACAGGGGACCATATGTGACACCAGGATTCGAACCACTGTCTATCCTGGATCAGCTATTTGCAGAGCAAACGCCTTACCGTTGTGTTATCTCTCCCCCACCTTAATATGTTTTAAAATATATTTATCTAGACACTGATTTACAATACTGTTAATGGCAGTTTCATAATAAGACATTTCAGCATCATTCTCTTCAGGCCAGAATATCCATGTTTGAGTATACAGAACAATTAAGAAAAAAGAAAAAAGAATATGCTCTGTAATTTAAATGGGGTTCTAAATAGCATTATAGAATTAATGAAAATTGGGGTGTAAATTGACCAAATATCTTTATCTTTTCCCATGTTTAAGCCACATTGGACACTTCTCATGATTGACTCTTGGCCCTATGCTCAGGGATCTATCTCCCCAGGTGGGGTTTTAGGAAACCATATCCGGGACCAAGTATCGAACTCGACTTGGACACATGCAAGGCAAGAAACTTACCCACTGTACTATATCTCCAGTCCAGAAATCGGCTGAATTAAGAAATTTCTTTCCCTAAATTGTATCTCTGTACTCTCTATCTAGTCTGCCCACCCACCTTTCTCTGTCAGAGGAAAATAGATGGTAGAGGAGAGGGAAAATAGTCTTCTGATAGTTTAGAGATCGAGACTCATTTCAGGAATAAAAAGAAATTACAGGATAAAAGTGGCATTGACTGATGAAAACAAAATCAAAATTATAGTACTGGATTGTGAAAATAAAAGATTTAGGTTTGCAGTCTTGATGACTAGGAATGAACAGTGAAAGATAAAGAAAACACTAAGTATGTACGTCAGACATTAGGTGTTGCACTAGGATGAATCAAATATGAGGATCACAAATATGAATAAAATATGATCCTAAATAGACATGTTACAGTGAGATATGACAAAACAATAGAAAATTTTCAATATGTAGATACTTTCTAATGAATTAATTGGGGAAGTATATACTTTCTTTTGTTTTAAATTAATATCTTTCTTTAAACACCTTGATTACAAACATGATTGTGGTGGGTTTCAGTCATGTAAAGAACAATCTCCCATTACCAGTGCAACATTCCCATCACCAGTGTCCCAAATCTTTCTCCTCCCCACCCCACCCCCGCCTGTACTCTAGACAGGCTTCTACTTCCCTCATTCATTCATATTGTTAGGATAGTTCTCAATGTAGTTTTTTCTCTAACTATACTCATCACTCTTTGTGGTGAGCTTCATGAAGTGAGCTGGAGCTTCCAGCCCTCCTCTCTTTTGTCTCTAAAAATTATTGCAAGAATGTCTTTCATTTTTCTTAAAACCCATAGATGAGTTATGAAATAGATGCATCTATCTCTCTCCCTCTGACTTATTTCACTCAGCATAATAGATTCCATGTACATTCATGTATAGGAAAATTTCATGACTTCATCTCTCATGACAGCTGAATAATATTTCATTGTGTATATGTACACAGTTTCTTTAGCCATTCATCTGTTGAAGGGCATCTTGGTTATTTCCAGAGTCTGGATATGGTAAATAGTGCTGCAATGAATATAGGTGTAAAGAAGGGATTTTTGTATTGTATTTTTGTGTTCCTAGGGTATATCCCTAGGAGTGGTATAGCTGGATCATATGGGAGCTCAATTTCTAGTTTTTGGAGGAATCTCCATATCGCTTTCCATAAAGGTTGGACTAGACTGAATTCCTACCAGCAGTGGATAAGAGTTCCTTTCTCTCCACATTCCCGCCAGCACTGCTTGTTCTCATTCTTTGTGATGTACCAATCTCTGTGGTGTGAGATGGTACCTCATAGTTGTTTTGATTTGCATCTCCCTGATGATTAGTGATATGGAGCATTTTTTCATGTGTCTTTTGTCCATTTGTATTCTTTTTTGTCAAATTGTCCATTTCTTCTTCCTATTTTTGATGGGATTAGATTTTTTGTCCTTGTAAAGTTCTGTCAGTGCCTTGTATATTTTGGATATTAGCCCCTTATCAAGTAACTGGGAGAAAGGTAAGTGCAAGCAGAAAAAACATTTGGCATACATAAAGGAATGGAAAGGCATAGTATATTTCAAACACTTTAAAAACTGGTTTATATGAGGAGAAAAAAAAAAGAGTGAGAAAAAATGTAGAAAACAGACTTTGCTAGCCCTTACATGATAATCCAAGGAGTTTGAACCAAAGTTTAAAGCAGGATAGAATCGTTAAGTAGCTGTAATTATTCATAAAGACGGAAAGCATTTTCACTTTTCATGTTTAGGAAAAAACTCTAGAGATGAAATGTACCTTTACCGCATGTCCCTGGTCCCTGCTTCAGTGCCAATGTGTAGAACTGGAGGATTCAGAACTTTCATTTATGGTCCTTTTGGTCCCTGGCACTCCGGGACAGTAGAACAGAAGTCGGATATCTTGGGGTGTTGTACTGAATTAATGTTTGTTTGGCTGAGTAGACCAGGAATATTCCCAAGAACCTCTGAGCTTCTCTTAGGAGTTCAAACCTCTATACCTGATAAATATTGGGGGGGTGGGTATTTGGCCATACCTGGCAGTGCTCATGGCTTACTCATGGTTCGAACTCTGGGAGATCTTGAGGGTTTTGTTGGAACACATGGACTGCCAGAGATCCAACCTGGGTTGCTGTACTGTCTTTCCAGTTCAGATTTTTAGCATTTTTCAAAATAATTTTTATTGAGACCAATGTGAATTACAAATCTTTCAGTTATACTTATGGTATTTAGTGACAGTGAATTAGGGAAATCCCCTCCTCCAGTGATGACTTTCCTCCTCCACTGTTCCCAGCATGCATCCTATAACTCCACTCTTAGGCCCCTGGACTTCTAGTGGGGCAGGTCCCTTATGGGTATACTTGTAGTTTGGGTCTCTTGATTCTATTACTATTAAATTTGGATAGGTTATTTAGGTCTGATCATATTATTTTCACTCAATGCTCATGAGACTGCTTTGACCCTGGTACCATTCCCTTTTATTTTTCCCTCAATTTGTTGGAAGACATAGAAATAGGATCTGTGCTAAAACCAAGATCTCCAATTACAGAGGACTGATTTTGACAATAATAACTGAGCAGAAAATTTCCTGGCACCACAAAGAAAGACCTTGGGTTCGACAATGACCATGTCCACAGCCTTTAGTTGGTCTCATGACAGTATGTTTCAACGGTGGAGATAACCTTCATTTCTTAGACCAAGAGAATTTCCTTTCTAATTTCCCCAAAATTTACTGTGCCTGTGCAAAAAAAAAAAAAAATGCCAACAACAACAAAAACCTTGCCACACCAGCCCTCCTTTTTCCTTTTTCTTTCTTTTTCTTCTTTTAAATTTACATTGATAGCTTCTATATAGGGGCTCACTGCTTTCTTTCTTTTTTGTTTTAACAGAATCAGATTTTTAACTTTATAATACACAGTAAACTAAATAATTATGATGAAAGTACACACATAAGATTAATAATACTGATAAAATGTTCAGAAAAGTATACTCAGTCTACTAAAGATGTACTCATTCTAGATAGGGTTATGGATTAGTGAGAAATTACTTGCAGTGCTGGATGGCAGTCATAGCAGAGAAAATTGTAAAACTTGAGAAATTAGACCACATCAGCATCAGGATTGGAAAAAGTACTCTGCTTAAGGTTTTCTGTCAGCATTCTAGAGCATAACAACAGGAGTATGTGGAGAATAAAAATAGATTATGAAATTAAGCAACAATTCCAGTAAATGCAGAGACACTTCATTGAGGGCCAAAGGAAAAGCAATAAAAAAAAAACTTTTATTTTATTGGTTTGTGGTTAAGGTAACAAATGCAGTACAAAAACCAACCTTGAATAGGGCAGATAAGAGGGGCAGATTTTATCATATTTGGATGTGTTCAAGAGCCTTATTTCTCATTTTCTCTGTCTCAAATGCAGATGGAGTTTAGCTTCCAAGAGAATACAGAATCAAGATAGTAGTACTTTGGCATCATAGAAATTGAGATGAGCAAGGAGGAGTAAAGTTGGGTTTGGGAACAAACACTTAGAGAAAGGGCTTACACAAAAGACCTTGAACCAACAATCAAATAAGATTCCTTATTTGATTCATTCATAAGATGAATGAATTACTGACTAAAGTCATAGGGTTCAGTTAAAGCAAGTCTTTGCCAGGCAGAAGCAGTAGATAAAATAATAATATGAACTTTTTTAAGTGATTATATTTACAATTTATCTTGTTTGCTCAGTGGAAATAAAAAAATAAATGTATTATCACAGTTTACAGAGGCAAGAATAGAATAAAGATAAAAAGAGAATCTAAGACTAAAGCCAAGGAAATATGGAAACTTGCCAAGAAATAATCTGGGAGGTTTTTTTCAATTAAAAACAATTCAGTCATTTTCACCAAGACTGATATGTTCTTGGAGAAACAAAGGTTAGATTATAGGGGAATAAAAGGAAATTTTTATCTTTTTTTGGCATTAACTTATCCACCAATTATTCTAATATCAGTTATGTGAAAGCTTGAGGAAAACATGATCAGGAATATTATAGGTAAGAAAATTCTGTGACATTAATTAGTTTTAAATTTTATTTCAAATTGAATTTATTGGTAAACAAGGCAGCAACTTTTTTGACCACCATACAAGCTAGTATAAATTTTTTTTGATAACAAACTTCCAGATAAGAATATTAAATAATATACACAAAAGCACATTCTGTGGATATTCTAAAAGTGTTCGTTATCTTCATTTACAAAATAATGAATGGACATTTTAATGTATTATTTGTAGTAATGTATTAATCATGTATTATTTCTATTTTATTAATATTAATAAGAATTAAGTGAGTTATTAGGATACTGCTATTAAGTAACTATAAACTGTTCATTTTTTTGTTTGTTTTTGGGCTACACCTAGTGACGCTAAGGGGTTACTCCTGGCTATGCACTCAGAAATCTGTCCTGGCTTGGGGGACCATATGGGAAGCTGTGGGATCAAACCACGGTCCATCCTAGGCTAGTGCTGTGCAAGGCAGACACCTTATCTCTTGCACCACCACTCCAGCCCCTAAAACTGTTCATCTTTAAGGACACAAGATGTTACCATTGATTGAATAAAATTTGAAAAAACATACAACTATTAGGTCCATGAAAGACATTGTGGTCTTTAAATAGATAAGCATTATTTACTCCATCAAAAACTTAAGAAGCTAAACTTGAATTTAGCTATCAATTTCAGTTCCCTAGTCAGTAAAAGTATTATATCTGGATCACACAAAACATATTTTCATGCTGAAAATAGGAAAGATGAAATAAGATCATAAAAGGATAAATCTTTAGAAGAAAGTGAAAAACGACTCTCTTTGTTTAGATCACATCTTCCATAATAATTGAAGAGATAGCTTAATAAAAGTCAATCAAAATATTTTTAAGACTATGATATATTAGAAGTAAAAGAAAATGTAAGGCCTTTATTATATTCAACCACCACCATCAAAACCCTTCAGGAATGGAGAAACAAAATTACATACAAATCAAGCTACAAATTTATTATGTAGAGCACAATTACAAAACCTGTAGTATGAATTATAATTTTATACATGTAATACTACTTAAAATTGGTCTTATATAATAAACTATGAAACTATGTTTTGCTATGTGTGATATAATCAGTATTAAGCTCTACTTTTATTTCTTTCTTAGTACCCTCAACACTTCCTCAAAAATAATGTCACAAAGCAAATTATAAGCATGTGACATTTGTGTATTTAATTGACATTTTCAATTTGAAAGCATGTATTATTGAAACATATTGTATAATACTTAAAGTTTACATTATATCACTTAATAGGTTTTTTTAAACAAATCTTACTATAATGACACTCTTATGTATAAGAAAAACTAATGTTATTTTCAGAGATATCAAAATAGAGTCGTCTTATATTTTCAACCATTTTTATAGAAGTAGATTTATATTATGCACTACAAGTGCAAAAATTAAACACATTTTTTAAAACAGCATTTTAATATTAGTGTGAATGTAGATAGGGAAAATTAAGAATACTGATGTTGAAGATAATGAAGAGACAAAGAGCTACAATAACACAAAAACTAAAGTTTCTTAAAGGCATTATATATTGAGTCAAGCCATGATTCTTGTACACCCAATTTTTTTACAACTATTGAAAAAATTTTACTTTAATTTGAATAGGTGTTCAAACTGAATCTAAATTTCTAATACTTTTTTACACTATAGTTTTTAGCACTCACTTTTCAGTACTTGTTTACAAAAGAAGAGAAGATTATAAGGAGATTACACATACTGGATCTGAATCATGCTTCATTCTACATGTCCTTCTCTAATCTTTTTGCCCTCAACCCTTTGCCTAGAAAGCACCTGCTGTGTAGTCATGCCTGAAACTTGAACCAAATTCTAATCTGGCACCCTGTAGCATCAGATCAAAACTCAGAAGAAAGACAATTTTTCACTCCTGTCTTTTACTGGAGAGCTTATTATTTCTAATAGAGTATTCTCCCTATCACAAAATATAGTTATTTTAGATTACTTTTGAAGTGACTTTTTTACCATAGTAGAAATAATTCTTTTCTTTCATTATTCTTTCTTTTAAAATTTGTTTCATCAATCTGTAGTCCTTATAAACACAAATAAAATGTTTAAAGTAATATTAGTGTTGGTGTTAAATGAGATAAAATGAGAAAATCAAAAATTCTAAAGACTGCTATCTCTCATCAGGAAGTTTACAGAATGTTTAGGGTGATTCATAAGCAAAACATAACAAATTACAGTGATGTGTCCTGTTAGGTATGCAAATGCTGTGGTAGGGAACATAATTAGATTACACTTGATGAAGGAAGAGATATCTTGCTTGAAAGTTACAGAATAGAAATTTAGGTAAAAAATGTAAGAGGTGTAAGTGTTTGCTTTGCATACTGTTGACACAGTTCAATCCCCAACCCTGAATATGGTTTCCTGAGCATGTGCAGGAGTGAGTCCTCAAACACAGAGATAGAAGTAAGCACTGGAAACTGCAGATGTGTCCCCAGAAGCAAAAAAAGAAAAAAAAAAAGAAAATACAGAGAATCAAATATATTTACCTCACATATAGATCTATAAGAAAACATAACTGGGGATATCAGATATTTTGGAAAAGGTTTGGTACAATGTAAGATCCGTGGAAAAACTGGGTACATTACTAACTAGAGTGATGGGGAAGTCAAAAGATATCATGAAACTCTAATAAAATGTATCATGTAACAGACTAAGATTTTTGCCTTGGTTACCTAGGATTTCATTCTCTAGGAGTTCATTTGTGAGCAATATAAACCTGTTAAAATATATTTAGGGAAGAAATGAAAAGCTGGAGTGATAGCACAGCAGTAGTGTTTGCCTTGCACGCAGTTGATCCAGGGTGAACCTGGGTTTGATCCCCCGGTGTCCTGTAGGGTCCCCAAGCCAGGAGCGGTTTCTGAGAGCTTAGCCAGGAGTATCCCCTCAGGGTCACCAGGTGTGGCCCACTAAAAATAGAACAAACAAATAAAAGATAATATAGGCAGAAATATATGCTCCCTAAGTAAGATTGTAGAAGTTAGAAAATGTAGTCATTCAGTGGCGGTGTGCTAACAGCCACGTGAGGCCAAGAGTGGGATGGGAACACAGAGACACAAGACTTCCTCTGGAAGCAGTTCAGCATTCCAGTTCATTTATTGTAGGTGAGAAAGGGATAATTATACAGGAGTGTAAACAATAAAAGAGATGAGATTGCCCGTGTATACGAAGGGCAGGGAGACATGAAAGGTCATTAATGTTGCCCACCAGTCAGGTGGTGCTCTTCAGACATGGAGTGTTCCATCATCTGATTTGGCTTAGGGGAAAACAGGATGCGCGTCCAACCACGGCTTGCAGCAAGGCCCAGTCCTATCTTTAGCCAGAGCCACAGAAATATTTTAAATCTAGTTATTAGAGTAAAGTAAACAAGACACTGTATCTTAAACCTTCAGCATAGTTAGGTAGAACAGAAAAATCAACATGAAGTGCTAGTTTTCAGACTGAAGTAACAATATGAAAGGAAATAGGACTAGAATGCAAGATAGGTGAGGTCAGTGCTATGTGTATTTTCATTTTCTAGTCACATGATCCTAGGCTTGTTTCTTAATTTCTTGCAAACTTTATACTAAATTAAAAAAAAAGTGGAACAAGACCTGCTTTAAAATCATTATAAATACTATTACTAGGCATTTTCTTGAAAGAAATAAAAATACAAATTCATGAAGTATATAAAAATACTAATTTATATATCCATATGCATAAAGCTATTATTCAAAACAGCCAAACCATATAATCAGGCTAAATGCTCCTCAGCAGAAAAGCTGTAAAGAAGCTGTGGTATATAGACTAAATAGACTATTATTCTGTGTGTAAAATGTATGAAATTGTACCCTTTAGGGACACAGAACTTAGAATGATTATAGTAATTGAAACAACAAAGTGAAGCCAATAAATGGTTTACTCATGTGGGATAGGATTAAATAAAGCAATCATTGTGTTTAAAACAACAAAATTAATTCTGAATCTCACTGAAAACTATGGTGGTTGCAAGATCGTAATGGGGTTGGTGAATTTTTCATTGGTGTATTGATACTGAAACTTTGGTAGTGAATGCAGTGAACCCTATATACATAAAAAGATGTTAATCTATAGCCCTAAAATTCCATATCTAAACTAATGATAACTCAGTGTAAAAGGCCGAATTAAAATTATAGTAAAAATTAAATAATAATTCAAATTCTTCTATAGTACTTATCATGTAGAATACACTTTTATATGTATTTTGAAGTATGTATTTGATATACTACGTTTACCAGTTAGCAAAGGAAGTGGCAGATCCAAATTTCAAATCTATTCAATAAATCTACAGACAGTGTGGCTCAACCAACCACTTATAAAAGCTATCATTAAATTCTGACCACTAGTATAATTGCTATCATCCTATCTTGCATGCATGAGTATAATTATGTATTAAATATCAATACACGAATGGCCTAAAAATAATTTTTGGAGATGCATATGAATACATTTTAATGAATATCAGAGTAATTTCAAAACTAGTATGTAGTAAACTCATTATAGAGTTGATTATTATTTAATTTTAAATATATGATACACATGTTAAGTTAGAACACAAATGTAAGATTAACTACTTTGAGTTTTGGTAGTTTTAACTTAACAATGGAACTTTCACATATAAATTTGACAAAAATGTATCTTGAAATATAGTCACACAAACACAGACATATATCAAAGCATGAAAAATAATTGGAGCCATGTAATATAAATTTAGGCTCCTTTAAGATTCAGAGTTTAGAATTGCAAAACTAGAGAGTGGAAATCCAATGACCAGTGGAGGATATGTACTTAAATTCTTGATCCTCAAATCCTCACAGGCAAAGCACAGTGTATCTTGGTTTAAGAGTTTTGTACAAACTATTTCTATTTCTAATGTTTGTAGTCTTACAAATATGTAAACAAATTAGGAATGTATAAACAACTAGGACATCAGGAAAGCAGCTGAATGTAGACTTTTAAGCTTAAATTCCACAGGTTGGGGACAGAGAGAAAATTCAAGCTTCATAGTTATTATTTTGCTGTGGTAAATAATTAGTAAGTAACTTTCTTTTTCATAGAAGATCATTTAAATACTTTCAGTTTTTTTTTTATTCTACAAAAACTTCTGCCACAGAAATACTTTCATAGTTATAATGTATAGAAGTTTTGCCTGGAAACTTTTATAGAAAAAATACCATTTTGAATACTATGAATGGACTAGGAATGGTGCATAAAAGGTAATGAGAATAATTATAGTAAGCTTCTTTCTGTTTGCTTCTTAATACAAGGCTTTATATTTTCTTTTGCCTAGGTTCTATGTTCCTGATTGTATTCAGAGATATTATAATAGAACTAGATTATAAATAAAAACATTGCACAGGTTTGAAAACTGAAGGTGAAGAATCATTCAAGAAACTCATTGAGGCTATAAAAGAACTTTTAGCAAGGGTTATAAATGAAGAAGTAGAAGATAATTGTACTTCCACTACAAGTTGGCCACCACATCCACCTGAGAAAGAGTTTTCTGGGAGCATGCATGAACAGGCTAAAGATGAGTAACCACAATACATGCTGTGGTTTCCCCCAAAACAGTGAGAAGTGAAAAATCACAATCTGATCTGGGCAGAAATCCATTAGGGAGACCTTACTTCTAAGAAAAACTTGAAACAGATATTTAAGTTGATTCTGGACCTAAAGTGAAACTTAGCTTAGAGGTTCTCTAGTTTTTCCTCCAGCTTGCTCTCTGCAACAAAATTGCCTAATAGAAAAAAAAAAAAAAAACCAGAATCAAGCTCATCTCAGTTTTGAAAACAGAGTGGTGAAAAGGACAAAAAGTCCTAGTTAAAAAGAATGAGCTACATAAAAATTGTTAGAGTCTAATTACTGTAAATTAAAGAGCACTTTTATATTAAATTTTGTAAGGCATTTTTTTAATGAATTAGCTGTTCTTTATTGCATCAAAAGAAAAAACAACCCACGCATATTGGGTAAAGTGGTGGAGGTGTGGTGATAGTAATAAAAATACAGGCCTGAGGGCCAGGGAAAGAACACTAGTGGTGGTGCAAGTTAGTTGATACCTGGTAATGAATGGCCCCTAGCAAGTGATTCTTGGTACCCTAATTTCAGTTGGTGTATATCTTTATGAAATAAAATGGCATATATATATATATATGTACTACTTTATGATCAAGATTTATGTCAATTTGAATAACTCTAAGCATAAGAAATGGTAGACAGATTTATTTAACTTGTCAAAATGAAAACGTCTTAAAATTTCATAGCCCATAGTGAAAGAAGAACATCTGTGGTTAGATAAGACAGTCATAATATTTTAATAAATTAATAGGCTCTGTTATGTGCATAATACACAGCAGGCACTGAACGTTGCTGCTTCTAATAAAAGTTGCACATGTTTCTGACTTCCTGGAGTTTACAACCCAATGAGAATTGTCTCAGGAATAGCAAAGGTCATATAAATGTTCCCTTATCACTGTATCCCTGATCACTCTCCTGCCCCCCTGCCTTGAAACTGCCCACTGAAGTGTCTGTTTAGATGTTATCTTTTGATTAAGTCCTTCTGAAAGAACTGGACTGCTCAAAACTAAAGGTTTCCATAGAAACTAGAGGTCTTTCTATTAAGAGGTCCAAGTAAATTTTAGATTAGTATTTGGTTCCCTTTTGAGACAAAGCTGAGTAACGAAAATTGCATTAAGGAAGTCACCAAACCTCAGGATTATATTGCATGCTTCAGTTAAGTTAATTTATTAGGAAGGGGCTCCATGTTCTTTATGTTAGTTAATTCACACATTTGAATAGGCAGTAGCATGAAAGTGAGCAAGGAAAGCTACTTCACCTGGTTTATTCCTTATCTCCCTGAAAAATAACTATCTCTTGGTTTGCCTAGTTTCTTTTTTAAAATATTTTTTTATTATAACACCATTATTTACTAAGTTGTTTATAATACATAAAGAAGTTTTAGTCATAAAATGTTAAGGCGCCAATCCCACAACCTGGATGAACTTTCCTTCACCAGTGTACCCAATATCTCACTCACAACTATAGTTTGTCTCCTTACAGATACAAACAAATTTACTTCATATTATTTGTTACAACTCAAAGGCAAATGAAATTATTATAACTTAGATCAAGAAGGGTCAATTTGGGGCACAAGAGGTAAAGCATCTGCCTTGCCCCCACTAGCCTAGGACTGACTGAAGTTCCATCACACAGCTTCCCAATATGGTCCCCCCCAAGCCAGAAGCGATTTCTGAGTTCATAGCCAGGAGTATCCCCTGAGCGTCACCGGGTGTGGCCCCCAAACAAAACAAAATAAACAAACAAAAAAGGGTCAATTTGAAAATATTGTTAAACCTCTCTATGGTATTACTAAAGTCAGTGTCTAAGGATTTACTGGGTTGTGGTTGGTGTTAGTTGAACCTTCTGTGTTACTATTTAGGCCCAATAAGTTTGGTAGATTGCCTATAAGATTTCCTGTCATATTAGTGTGTGACACTATATTAAAATTTTGAGGTGTCATTAGGTGTTTTGTCTAGAATTTATAGATACAATATAAATAATTTAGTGGTCTGGCAGTTGATAATTTAAGTTGTGGGTCTGGGGTTTCTATTGGAGGGTGTAGGAGATGGTGCTGGACTGCTGAGGTTCAAGTAAAAAGGGGAATCTGTCCTCTTTTAAGAATGCCACAGAGGTATTAGTTCAGACCAAAGTAGTTGAGAAGTATTGGCAGCTGGCCTAGTTTCTTAATAGTTCATTAAAGGGTCTGTTTGTGCAGTAATGGAAAAAGTATCCATACATTTATTTATTCAGCTTATATTTTCATAATTTTCTAAGTTATCATTTTTTGCAACTGTTGTCAAACAAGTTTTATTCTATAGTAAATAAATTTCAAACTATTGCCTATAATAAGATCCTTGATTCTTACCAAAGCCCAACACAAAATTTCTCCTAATGTTCTCCAGTACATACTACTGACACATAAAATACTGATTTAGGACTCAGTATTTAATAATACTTGTTAAAAATCCCTGCATCATAAAAGTTCATGTTTAGGATCCATGTTATAGAATAATTGTAAAGCATAAATTTTCTTTACTTCATTCCTAGAAATGAAAATAAGAAAGATATATTATAATGATATTAGTTATATTCCAATGAAGTAAAAAACTTTGTTCGGGAATTCAACAAAAGGAGTCCCTAAATAAATTTTTGATAAAATATAACCTTGATTTTGAAAAATCTAATACTAATAGATTTACTAATACTACTAAAAGAAAAAGTGAGATAAATGATTAGTCACATTTCTGAAATATTTAAGTGGAATAAATCACTAGTAATTAAAAGATAAAACATGATTTAAAAATTGTTGTCCTTATTCCTCTTTTAAACTTCATGGTCACTGAAAGGCAAATGCCTCTTTTACATTTGAGCAATCCTTGGTGAATGCAGCCAAGTTGTTTATGTGTCCTTCATGATGCTGCCAATTTTCTGTCATTTCCTCCTTCAGATGTCAGTGTTTGTGTGACAAAGGTCTCTGAGTATATTTGAAAACAAATTAAGCTGTTTAACTGTGTATCACCAAGAACCTATTTAAAGGTGTTACTTTATCTCCATACAGCTAAATTTGTCAGAAGACACAAAACAGAATGCACCTTGCCCATTATATAGATGACTAGAAAGTTCAGAGTAGAACCAATGGCATACTAATGACTCTTTGTAAAAGAAAAAAATGTACTTAGCCAGTTTCTGCACTTTGACATACAGCACACATAACGTTAAAACTGTTAAGTAAACTGTTTAATATTCTCTGTGCACTCATGCTAGTTTTAGACTTTCCTTTTCCTGACGAAGACCCATTGTTTGTGAATAAGAACCACTTTGTATAAGAGATTATGTAGGATGCCAGGAACCTGATATGGAAACTTAATTTATCCAATATCAAGTAGTTCCCACTCTTTATTCATATCACATATCAGTGACACACTGTACAATTTTCATCCTCAAATTAAAAGAGGTATATTCCTATTTATATTTATTTTACAGTAGTTGCTTTTTAATTTCAATGTTTTTGTGAATTTTTAAGACTTAAACTCTGAAGCTTTGTGTATGAATACAAAGATCATCAGATTGAATAACAATCTATAACATTAATAAGCAAATTGTGATAGAAGAAACATTATCCATTATTAAATAATAAACAATATGTTGTTATTAAAACTTTGCTCTAATAATCTCATATTTTTTATTTAACTGATACAGCTTGCAGTTTCATTTGGTCTGTCATTGTCATGTTAAAATTTAAATCCCCTTTTTGTTTAACAATAACTTTGGAATTCACAAGCTTCTTACCTATTTTTCCATGTGAAAATCAGTCTGCTGTCCTCAGGTGTTTGATTTCTTTAAGTCTTACAACAGTTCATTGTAAAGTTGCCACTATCCTTTACCAAAAGGACAAAGTTCCTAATAATTTTTGTTTATGTGGAACATTACTTGAAAATCTCTTCTTTGTCTGTCAGTATTTCAGAGTCTTAAATATTTTCCCACAAATATCACTTTTATTATTTCTTTAGTTTTACTTTAGACCAAATCAAGTTGCCTACTTCTATTCATCAGATCCACATTCTGTCTGTGTTTCGAATTGTCTCACAGGAATTGAGTAATAAATTAGCACTTTGTAGGTATCATCCCAGAATACTTCCCATAGAATTCCATGCAGCATCAAACAAACTCTAAAGAACTCAAGAAAATAATATTCTTTCAAATGTAAAAGAGTTGACATTCATACACAAGCCTATAGAATAAGCCAGTTAGGAAATGCTTATTATTTTAGCCTGCAAATTTGTTTCTAAATAAGCATATCTTTAAATTTTCTTTCTGGTTAAGTCATCATCCATTGCTTTGGGGAAGTTATTTATATAACCTTAACATGAAATATGCAATGTAACAAAAATTTTTCTATGTAGTAAAATCTCCCAGCCCCCAAGTATTATTATCTGTAATTGCAGTAATACATAATTTTAGGATCACTAATTCTCTGTATGTTTATGTATAGAAAGGTCTTTGATTTTTCTCATTAGCTGGCTTGCTAAGAAAATTTGGTCTTTTAAATTTCTTTCTTACATACTTGGTACTCATGAAAACAATTCTAAAAGTATTTGAATCGCCTGAATGAAAAGCATTCAACTTCCAACTCCATTAAAATGTCCTTTTAGTTTGAAGAGAAAATATAGAGTATCCTTTTTCAAAGAATAATATTTTTAAAATCTTATGTTGACAGATATTTGTATAAAATCATACATAAGTTTATAAAAATGATCAGCTTAGAGAATCTGAAAGAATAAACATTTCACTATAATACACTTCAAAATAATTAGAAACTTAAGCTTTCTGATACTTCCTAAAAAAATCAAATAACATGCAAGTGGAAATTCAGAGAATTGACTTAAAACTAAAGAAAATGTAAAATTTAAGTGTTAAAATTCTAAGCCTTAATCCATTTAAATAAAGACACCATATACTTATTATAACAGACATTTTTTACTCCTTAATAGGTCATAAGTAAACATTACCATTTACTAGAAGATACTCCATAAACTACAGACAGTCACTCCCCTAAAAAAAAAAACAAAAAAAAAAAAAACTTTGCTCACCAAATGTGTAGAGGAACTTGCTTGAACAAATGTAGAATTTTAAAACTGGCCTTAGCAAAAACAGTTGCAGCAGGAGACACAGGAAATAAACACATGATGTTCACATCATAGCAGCTGAGAACTCAGAAATGAAGCTCAGAAATGAAGCTCCTGATTCCAGATTCTCATGATATCTGAAAGCCATTAACATCCTGAGACTTCCAGCACTGCAGGCGCAAGCCTACACAAGATAAATATAGAGCTCTGATACCTGAGCCAGATGAAGTTCATGCTAACTAGAAAGAGCTTACTCATTTTGAGTCTGTGTGAAAACTAAAAATTTTAATCCTATTCTTTTTAAAAAGCCTTTCTTGTTCCTTAGCAAAGATTTCTGTGCTCATATAATTAGTCATTAATAATAAATAGGTGTTCACTATTTGTCAACAATAGAGGTAGGTTCAAAATGCTTTTCCTCTTTTATAATTACTTTATTATAAGAAAATAATAATGAATATTATTATTGATTCAATAAAACTTTGAATGAACAAAATTTTAAAACATTCCTTTAAATGTGAATATTTCTTGTAAACTTTCTAGGACTATCTTCTTCAGTATCAGATTGGCCTTTCATTCAGTTGCCTCTATTAGAGATAAAAGATGTTAAACATTGTAGGAACACTGATTAGAGTTAGTCATTTGGCACACTTGAAAAATAGATTTGATTAAGATAGAATTTTGCCTAGTACTCTTGGTATATATCTGAATCTGATTAGATTATAGCTAAAGCTATTTTTTTTAATTATAAGAGAAAGATATATATTTTTGAGATTTATAGGTTAAGTAGAAAAATTTATTATAGGAATATATATATATATATATATATATATATATATATAAAGGTTAGAATAATTTGTCTGGTCTCCTTGAGATTATTTTTGAATTTAACTAGTTCCAAATATTAATATTTAACTGAAAAGAATTGAGGAAAAAAGCTGGGTTTTAGATTTATCACTTTCTAAATCAAACTGACCTGTAATCAGTAGCAGCAGCCATTCCAGTAAACATGACTTTTTTCAAATGCAGACTATTATATCCAATTACTTAATAACTGATCTCATGTAATGCATACAGTATATTTATTCCTTGGAACTTTTTTATATAGATATCACATGCTCTCACTTTTCTTAATACCCAATAACATCTCAATTTATTTCATTTTTATGTTCTATTTACAGAAAGCTGTATACTAAAGAAAATTTTGACTATGTACGTTTAGCTAACAAGTTTTTTATTTTAAAATAAAGTACAATTTTGACTAAAACATATTTATTTAATATCCTACAATATAACTTTAAGTTAAAGTGATATTTGCATTTTTGACTGTGCATGGTAACATCATACCTCGAATATATATATAAACACCTACATTCTTTCAACCAAATTTCAATACAAATATAAAATATGACTTTATCCATGCTTTATCATATCAAATTACTCATATTATGCATAATACCAAGGCTTATTCAACCTTTTAAGACAGAATTAGAGAAAGAGCGGAGTTGCCCCACAGGAATATTGCTATGACACCAGAAAATCCCCACATGAATTATGTCCCTGGAACAAGAAAAAGATCTGTAAGACACAACTCTAGCTCCAGATATTTCTTATCCCATGTATTTATACTTTCAATTTGTCTTTATATGTTTTAGCTATATCAGTCTGGTGACCTGATTTTTGTACCTCTCAGCAATCACACCAAACAGGGCAGTTGGAGACTGAGTTAATGATCTACCGTATTTGCCGGCGTATACGACAACCCCCTAATTTTTCAGTTAAAACATAGGTTTAGGCCTATATTCGCTGTATCAGACAGAACGTTCCTGTGCTGCAACTGTATGTACCACAGTGAGCCAATCACAACAAGCAAAGGTTCAAAGGTTATACTGTAATAGACTTCCTCTCTGACTCTGGCCAATCTGAGCAGGCTTTTGACAGTGTAGATTCGGGTCCAGAACATTGTCTAATTTGCATGCATAAAAAGCCTTTTTAGATTGGCTGAATTAGAGAGGCGGTCCGAGCAGCCTTGCAGTGATTGGTGCAAGATCGAGTTGGAAAATTCGTTTTGTGGCAATATTCAGCCAATTTTTGTTTAGCGGCATATTGAAACATTTTTCAGGATATTCTCGGCATATAAGACGACCCCCGATTTTCGGTTGACTTTTTTTGTTTGTTTGTTTTAAAAGTTGTCTTATACGCCAGAAAATATGGTAGATGAGAACTCTCCAAATTCATGGAGTTAGCTGAAAAGATTGGTGGCCATTACCAGGAAGATCTTTATGTGAGGACTACTTTCTCATCATATTCTCTTTGATATATATTATGTGACATATTGTTAAACATTTTCTTTATAAAAATTGTTTAAATAATTGAAAAGATAAAACTAAATTTTCAATAAATGTGAGATCATACATTTTCTATGAATCACTCTAACACATCAGAGAGTATGCCAGCCATTATATGCATTGTCATCATTGAATATGGATTATAGTCTATAAATACAGGCAGGAAATACTAAACATCATTGCTTGTGAATTCCAGTCTCATTAAATGGTCACTCTTGGCTGATATCAACTTATGGAAAAAAAGTGGTAAGGAAGAGGAAAGAAAAATTAAACATTGGTTTAGAGATTATATTTCTGGAGTATTAGTAGAAAACCTCTGGTACTGTTTATTTAGACAATGATCAGATATTTTCTGAAACTATTTTCACAATTTAGCATTTCATTGCAAAATGTTAATGAAACCTAGGATTCTCTCTGTCCCCCAACTGATTGCTCTTTAAATGTTTATGGGACTAAAGCTTGAGCAACAATAGCAAAAACAACAAACAAATAAACAAAAACAAATCAAAACTTTTCTGGCTTGTGTTGCATACGTGGTAAAACTTTAAGGTGTTAAACTTGAATAAACAATCCTGCTGCTAATGGCAGGTGTTGTCAACTGTTGATAGAATGTTTTAATAAGACATTATTGTGAAATTTATCATGCATGTACACATTTTCCTCAGACATAGTAATTAAATGAATATGTACATATGCAAAGCATCATCAATTGCAGCAGGAATAATGACACTATTTTTACTCTTTGCTAACACCTCACAACTCCTTCATTGATGCCTTCAGGATATACTTTTTTATTTTTCCAGATCTTTTTACATCTAACAGGAATCATTTGATATGCTTTTTAAAATATAATAATATATTTATTTAAGCACCATGATTATAAACATATTTGTAGTTGGGCTTCAGTTATGAAAAGAACACCCCCCCCCTTCACCAGTGCAACTTCCCACCACCAATGCTCCCCAAATTCCTCCTCTACCCCTGCCTGTATTTGAAACTGGGATTCTACTTCATTAAGCATGATCAGCAGCAGTAAATTTATCCTTAAGTGTGCTATGAATAATATATTTATAAAATTTTGATTATTAATACTGTGCTTTAAGAAGTTGTTTTCAGAGAAACTCAAATTTAGGCAGAAAGTTTTCTAATTTATAGTCATATTCATTACATAACTCTTGATAACAGGCTTTTCCTAAGTATAGTAAGTATAAGTAACTCTAAGTCTAATTATAAATATCTGTTATAAAAAAGGAGAAGGAATAGTTTGTAGAAAATTTAAGAGAAAAAACTTCCAAACATTTAAAAGCAAAAATATTAACCAAGATACCAACAACAGAGACTGTGTGAAAAATAAAACTGTATTGGCATTATAATGATAGATAATGACCTGGATTGGATAAACTAGTTTGCCTGGAGCCTAGAATTTGTTATGGGTAGGGTCTCCTTGTATTTAGGCCAAAGCTTTTCCTTTCCATGTCCCCCATATTTTGGTGGGCCTATGCAAACGATAATTGCCACTCTAACACCTTTTTTATTGTGCTCCTTTGACTCTAAACTTTGAAAAAATCATTTAAACTTTTGATGTTAACTTAAACTAATATGCATGTGCATGGAAATGTAAAACCTACTATGTCTTCAAGTTTAAGGAGTTACATAAATTTTATGTCTTTAGATTGCTTTGTGTACCACTAAGAAAATTTATAATGTACTACAATCTGGGGTCCTGAGGGACAAAGTAATTGTACATGGGTTCTGTTTTATCTTTCTTTGATTGTAAGCTTAAAATTAAGGTGTCAGCAGGGTGATTTCTTCTGAGAACTCTGTTTTTGGGTGATTGTTCTTCCACTGTAATTTTACCTTGTCCCCATTTTTTGCATCATTGTCCACAAAATTAAAAATAAAAAAATTTAAAAAATATTAACCAAGATGACTGAGCACATTAAACTTGAAAACCAATTTTAAGAAAAATATATACATAAAAACACTTGGATAAATATCACTTTTACCAAGGGTATATAAGACAGTTAAATAAGTTGTAACTGATTAAACCAAGAGTCTTTGCTTACCAGAATTTCCTGTTTATGTTTGCTTCCAAAATTATCATGGAAT
Source organism: Suncus etruscus (assembly GCF_024139225.1). NCBI lineage: Eukaryota > Metazoa > Chordata > Mammalia > Eulipotyphla > Soricidae > Suncus > Suncus etruscus. The sequence goes on from NC_064848.1 coordinate 108,327,403, forward strand.
AAATTAATGTACTCATAAAAAATTTTTGCTCAGATGAGCTTTGACAAAGGCTTACTATTAATCTTTATTTTACTAGATCTCCTCAATTATATACATGGATAATAAGTATTATGAGTATCAGCTCTAGATTAGATTTTAATGACATTTATTTTCAAAATTCATTTATAATTTTTCACAGGAATTTATTAATAAAAAGTAAGAGGATTTCTGGAAATAATTGCTGAATCAACTAAAATAATTCAGTTGATACAAAGAAATCCTACTTAGTGGGGGCCTTAATTCACAAATAGAGTGCATACTATTGTGTGTGAGTAAACTTTGGGTATAATCTCTTATATAAAAATTAATTAAGTACTCTTTGGTATTTTATTTTATTTTAAATTTTGGGCACCATCTGGAATTACTCTGGGATTCAGGATTTACAGCTCAGATTATTATTATCAGTGGGGTTCAGAGTGTTACATTGTGTATCAGAATCTTCAAACCTAGAATAACCATGCATGGCAAACATTAGTACTATATGTGGCCCTTAATAAAGTAGCAATCATATGTTTTTAAAGCATAAAAGTATGGCTAAACTTTTATGTTCTCATTTATTTTCTTATTTTCAATGTAAATTTTATTGGCCATTAGGTCATTGAAAAGAATTTGTATGACCTACCACACAATCCCAAAAAACTGAGGCAGAGAGAAAAGACTAGTAGCAGGCACATCTTTTAATCAGAAGAGCATTTTCACTCTCTTTGATTTGTATGTGTGCAATTATTCTAGTTAATGAGCCCCACCACAAGATATAAAAAATAACAACACACTACAAAGATCTTAAAATAGAACTCCACATTGGTTATTGAATGAGGATGGTAGTTCTGAATATTCAACTAGTATAAGATACCTAAGTAGCTTCTCTGAAAAGGACTTGAAAATGAAAATGTTATATAAATTCAAAAAATTGAAGAAACTATGGAAGAGATAGCCAATAGAACAGGAAGATATAAAGGCAGAACTACAAAGAATTGGTCAGTGAATTAAAAACTAACTTGAAGGTACCACCAGAGAAGTAAGAGCTTGTAAAGACAGTATAAGTAAACTAGGAGATGAACTGCATAATGCCTCAATAAAACAGCAGAAGTTGGAAAAGAGACATAATAAATGATAAAAGATGGAAAAATAATTTCAAAATGAGAAAACAGAGGAAAATAGAACCTTGGGATAAAATCAACAGAAACAACATTGAGATTGCAGAGAGCCAGGTAGAAAACCACCGTGAAGGAATAGCAGTCAAAGGCATGATTGCTGAGAAGTTCCCAGGATGTGTAGAGAGTAACAGCTAAGAGACCCAAATAAAAGCATCCGAAGGCACCTTCCTCACAGGAAGAAAACTATAGATAGAGGTAGAATAATGAAAACTGCAATATCAAAAAAAAGATATTATATATAAAGAAACATTCTTAAGATTTATAGCAGATTTATTACGAATACTCTCCAGGTCCAAAGGCAATGGTCAATATAATGAAAACATTCAATGAATACCAAACCAAAAATACTTCACCTAGTGAGACTTTCATTTAGGTTTGAAAGAGGGATACACAGCTTCATGGAAAAACAAAGCTCAAAACAAACATTAATAAGATATCTGATGTAGTTTTTTAAAGCAAATAATACCCCAGAAACATACAAAACTTCTAGAAAAAGAGGGCAAAAAACTCCATGAGAATCATCTCTTTCAATGCCAATGGACTAATTATTTGCAACATATTTTGACACAAAGTGGCAAAATAAATCAAAAACTTGAATTTACCATTTTTCAAACTGTAAGAAAAACATTTGAATAGTTAGAGCAAACAGACTCAAAATCATATTGGAAATAATCCTTCAAACAAACAACTTCCTTACAAAGAAGGGAGAGTCATTCTAATAAAAGACAACATAGACACCAGGTTAAAGATGTTACAAGAAATGGTCACATACACCATGCTCATAGATTTTTAGAATAAACACCATTTAAATGAAAATATTTTCCAAAGCATTGTACAGATCTAATGCAATCCCTCAAAGAATACTCATGACATTTTCCAAAGAAGTGGATCAAACACTTCTGAAATAGATTTGGAACAATAAATATCTAAACAGCTAAAGCAACCCTTAGAAAAGAGAAGATGGGAGGCAACACTTTCCCCAAATTAAATTGTACTACAAAGAATTTATTATTAAAACATCACAATATGGGGCAGGAGAGATAGCATGGAGGTAGGGCGTTTGCTTTGCATTCAGAAGGATGGTGGTTCGAATCCTGGCATCCCATATGGTCCCCTGAGCCTGCCAAGAGCGATTTCTGAGAGTAGAGACAGGAGTAACCCCTGAGTGCTGCCGAGTCTGACCCAAAAAACAAACAAATACATCACAATATTGGAATAATGACAGATGCTCAGATAAATAGAATAAATTTAACTATTCTAAGACTGACCACAAGAAATACAGTTGGTAAAGGGGCAAGCAATACAAAGTGAAGAAGGAAGCCTATTCAACAAGTGTTGTTGGAAAATCTGGTTAACTACATGCAAATAAAAAGAGAACTCAGATCTCTGATGAACACCATGTACAAAGGTAAAATCACAAAGGATTAAAGACTTTGATATCAGACTTGATACCATAGATTACATAGAGGAAAATATAAGCAAAACACTCCTTGGAGACTAAAGTCATCTTCAAGAAGAAAAAAACAGTGACCAAGCAAGGTGAAAGCAAAGATAAAAATATTGGACTACATTAAACTGAGGAGCTTCTGTACTTCAAAGCAAACAGTGAGTATGATGTGAAAGCTACACATGGAATGCGAGACGCTTTCCACTCAACCCCATCTGATATGGGTTAACTTAAGAAGAAATCAAATATGACCCCATCCAAAAATATGCAGAAGAAATGACTAGACATTTCTTCAAGAAGAAATACATATGGCCTAAAGGCACATGAAAAAAGTGCCCCACAACACTAGTCATAAAGGAGTTGCAAATCAAAGCAACAGTAAGGTATCATCTCACAGCACAGAAACTGGCACACATCACAGGGAACAAGAAAAAATCAGTGTTAACATGGTATGGGGAGAGATGAACCTTCATTCACTGCTGTGGGAATGCTATCTATTTTCAGCCTTTCTAAAAAAAATGTGGAGATTCCTCAAAAAAAATGAAATCTGAGCTCCCATACAACCCAGCAATACCACTTCTATGTATATATCCTAGGAACACAAAAGCACAGTAAAAAAAAAATGCCCTATACACTCCTAAGTGCATTGCAGTACTAATTACAATAGCCAGAATAGGAAATAACGTAGGTGCCTTACAGCAGATAACTGGCAAATAAACTGTATTACATCTACATAACGGAATACTCTGCAGCCATTAGAAAAAACGAAGTCTAGGGTGGGAAGGGCACAGGGTGTAGGGCGGGCAGATCTGGCTTTCTATCCATCCTTTCTTGAGCTGGAAGCTAGCTCTAGCCACATGGGGTTTGGGGAGACCCCATGTGGAAGGCCTTCTCCCTAACTTGGGTTCACTGGAAGCCTTGATAGGACCCTAGCCTTCCCCTCTTCTGCCCCCGGCCTCCAGGCCTTCTGGGGTTCCAGCCCAGGAGGCCAGAAATAGTGGGTCTTAACTTGGGGTGTGCTGAGATTTGCTCGGTTGCGCTGTTTGTCACTGGCAATTTCTGACTAGTCCACATATGGAAAACCGCGCGGGGGCGCTAGCATGTATTAAGAGCATCCCTTATTTTTATCTTTGTTTTGCGTATCCAGAATGTACATTTTGTATTCTGTCCTTTCCCACACCCCTACAAAGCTCATTTTTACTCCTTAACTTTCTCACCCCCCAAACATCACTAACCCACATTACTCTTTTTAACTTTAGTACTGCACAATCCTAATCACAGACCAAAGCCGTGCATTTTGTGTGACAACCCCAAACTGTTTCAAAAGACATAAAATGGACACATATTTCTTTCGAATATTTTGTGTTTTTTCTCTGACAGCTATGTCTTACTAAATATTCTCTTATATAGTGACGATTTTAACCACTTTTAATCTTCTTTTGATGAGCTGTTCAACAAGGAATTTTGTTGAAATAGTCCCCCAGTTTAATGCTTATGATTGAACCATGTCATGGGGATTGCTGGACTTGTTCTTATGGCCCCCATATGTGCCAATAACGCAACGTGGCATTGCTCCTTTTCTGCATAGGCACAATAAAATGGAAAAATACTATACATACAAATAAGATCCTATCTAATAGAGATTGGAACACACAAATCTTGTAGTGCAAAGGGACCTTACACCCTGAACATTGACATAATGGCACAGGCCTCAGAAGAAAGGGCATTTTCCATTTACCCCTGAACCAGGGAAGCCATCCACGAAACATCCAGGTTTGTCTATAACATCACCTGGAAGCAATCCTCTACCACGGAAGACCCTACCGCTGCTCAGACATCGACCTGCTCAAAAGAGAGTTCCCTTAACACTGAGAAGACTTAACAACAACAACGACCTGCTTACAGGACAGGGCTCTCTGCATTGCCCTTTAATGGTGAGGTGGAACAAGAAGATGCTCCACATCCTGACTTCAATGTAGGATATGCAGATTTCAGGATATTTAATACAGAAACATGATACCAACAACAGAGACTGTGTGAAAAATAAAAGTGTGTTGGCACTACAGACAATGTTTTGGATTGGATGATCTAGCTTGCCTGGATCCTAGAGTTGGTCTTATGCCAGGAAACTTCAGGGGTCGGGTCTCTTTGTATTTAGGCCAAGGTTATTCCTTTCCATGCCCCTCCTATTTTGGTGGGCCTATGCAAACAACAATTGCCACTCTAACACCGTTTTTACTGTGCTTCTTTGACTCTAATCCTTAAAAAAAAACCACTTAAAATTTGAGGTTAACTTAAGCTAATATGCATGTACATGGAAATGTAAAAAATACTATGCCTCTAATGTTTAAGGACTTACATAAGTTTTATGGCTTTAGATTGCCTTGTGTGCTGTTAAGAATTATTATAATGTGTTACAATCTGGGGACTTGAGGGACAAAGTAATTGTACATGGATTCTGTTTTATTTATCTTACTGTTCTTTGGCTGAAAGTTCAAAGTTAAGATATCAGCAAGGGGACTTCTGAGAATTATGTTATGGGTGATTGTCCTTCCACTGTAACTTTATTTGTCCTCTTTTTTTCCATCTTTGTTCTCATAATTAAAAATAAAAAAAATAAAAAAAAGAAAGAAAAAACGAAGTCATAAAATTTGCTTATACATGCTTGGATATGGAGATTATTCTGCTGAGTGAAATGTGAATCAAAGTGAGAGGGATAGATATAGAATAATCTCATACATTTGTGAGATATAAGAAACATAAAACATAATAATTCATTTAGCATATAGTTATATAATAATATAATAGTATCCAGAGAAAATACGATATAGGTCAGGAAGACCATCCATGGTCTTTCCACAAAAATCAATGAGTGCAATTAGAGTAGAGAAGGTTCTGCTATGACAATGATAATTGGTACTAATCACTTTGGGCAAGAATTTGGTGCCAAAATGGAATAAAGTGACATGCATAGCACACCTCATTAATAATAGTGCAAACCACAGTGTCAAAAAAGAAAAGAGAGAGACCAGAGAGGTGTCACAAGAGGTAAAGCCTCTGCCTTGCTCACACTAACCTGACAGGAATTTTGTTTCTCTCTCTCTTTCTCTCTCTTTCTCTTTCTTTCTCTCTCTCTTTCTTTCTTCTTTCTTTCTTTCTTTCTTTCTTTCTTTCTTTCTTTCTTTCTTTCTTTCTTTCTTTCTTTCTTTCTTTCTTTCTTTCTTTCTTTCTTTCTTTCTTTCTTTCTTTCTTTTTTTCTCTTTCTTTTAGTTTTTGTACTACATCTATTGGTGAATGATCAACCAGGCCAAATCTCAACAAGGATAAATTGACTTTCAAAGAATAAATAGAAGACAAGAGCTATATTTATATATATACACATACATACATGTATTTATACATATATTTATATTTGTGTATATATTATATATGTATATATTTATACAAAATGGTATATATACACAACACAACAGTGTATATATATACTATATATACACATACTTTTATTTAAACCTTTGATGAGAATCTACTGTTAATTCTTTTCAGGCCTTTTAGGCCTTTCTAGGAAATATCTCCTTTCTATTGTTGAGGAAACAGAAATACTCCCAAACAAAGTCTACAAAGTCAAACATCACTTAATACCAGAAGTAGATAGAAACATTACTATCTACTTGCTTAATTAGAGAATTAAATTAACTACATAATTAGAGAATTAAACAAATGTAAAGATACTCAAAAATTATCATCAAACAATATATTAAAAAGATCAAATATTGTAACCAACTTAAGTCAACCAAGATACGCAAGGATTATTTAACGTATGCAAGTCAACAAATGTAACACACTGTATCAATAAAAGATAATATAAAATATATGATTATAGAACTGTATGCAGAGAAAACATGTGGCAAAGTACAGACCCATTATTGATAAAATCTCTCAACAAGATGGCAATTTGAGTAACTTTCCTCAAAGCCATTTACCACAAGAAAAATTATACAAAATGTACATAAGCTAGAAACTTTCCTCTAAGATCTGCCACAATACAAAGTTTCTCACTTTCAAAACTTATATTTAATGTAGTACTAGAAGTACTTGCCATAACAATTAGGCAAGAAAAATATATTAAGGAAGGAAGGAGTAAAGTTCTCACTTTTTGCACATGACATGATACTATTTTAGTAAACACTTAAGATTAAAGAAAATATTCTAGGAACAATATATTTCTGTAAAAAAGTGGCAGACTACAAATATAACAAAAAATTTATGACTTTTCTATATACAAATAATAAAAGAGAAGAAAGGTATTAAAATCAATTCCATTCACAATTGTGTCTCATAAAAAGTGTGTCAGAATAAATTGCATTAAAGAGCTGAGAGATCTATACAAAGAAAACTACAAAACACATCTTCAAGAAATAAATGAGGAATAAGAACATGTAGTGCTGGCAGAGATGTGGAGAGAAATGAACTCTTATTCACTGCTGGTGGGAAAGCATCTAGTCCAACCTTTATGGTAAGCGATATGAAGATTCCTCCAAAAATTGGAAATTGAGCTCCTATATGATCCAGCTATACCACTTCTAGGGATATTCCCTAGGAATACAAAAATACAATACAAACATCCCTTCCTCACACCTATGTTCATTACAGGGCTGTTTACAATAGACAGAGTCTGGAAACAATCTAAATGTCTCTCAACAGATGAATGACTAAAGAAACTGTGGTACATATATACAATGAATATTATGCAGCCATCAGAAGAGATGAAGTCATAAAATTTTCCTACACATGGGTGTACATGGAATCTATTATGCTGAGTGAAATAAGTCAGAGGGAGATAGATGCAAAATAGTCTCACTCATCTATGGGTTTTAAAAAAATGAAAGACATTTTTGCAATAATTCTCAGAGACAAAAGAGAGGAGGGATGGAAGGTCCAACTCAAGACATGAAGCTCACCACAAAGAGTGATGAGTGCAGTTAGAGAAATAATTACACTGAGAACTACCATAACAGTGTGTATGAGTGAGGGAAGTAGAAAGTAGAAAGCCTATCTAGAGTACAGGCAGGGGTGGGGTGGGGACGAGGGACACTTGGGACATTGGTGATGGGAATTTTTTTAATTAAAAAAAATAAAACTTTGATGATGATAAAAAAAAGAAAATATAGTTCATGTGAAAACTCTCAAATAAGACCCATCATTTTGGTATTATCTTCACAAATTTGCTTAAAAGTTGGTTTAGTGAGTTCGAATTCAATATTAGTTTTTTTAAAAAATAAATAAATGAGGACATAGAAAATAGAAACATTTCCTGCTTATGGATTATGATTAGTAACCTCATTAACATGGCAATAATTTTCAATATATTGTACATATAAAATGCAACCCTAAGAGGATACTCATTACATTTTTCAAAGAAATAAATCAAATACCTCTGAAATTCATATCGAATAATAGACTTTAATATTTGCTAAAATAATCCATGGGAAAGTGAAGATGGGAAGCATCAATTTCCTCAACTTTCAACTGTACTATAAAGCCATTGTTCTTAAAACTGTGATACTGGAATAAAGACAGACCCTCCCACCATTGAAATAGACTTAAATATTCTAAAATTGATTCTCAAGTGTATGAACAATTAATTTTTTTTTCATTCCCATCACCAATGTCCCAAGTCTCCCTCCTCCCCACCCGACCCCTGCCTGTACTCTAAACAGGTTCTCAATTTCCCTCATACATTCTCATTATTAGGACAGTTCAAAATGTAGTTATTTATCCAACTAAACTCATCACTCTTTGTGATGAGCTTCCTGAGGTGAGCTGGAACTTCCAGCTCTTTTCTCTTTTGTGTCTGAAAGTTATTATTGCAAGAATGTCTTTCATTTTTCTTAAAACCCATAAATGTGTGAGACCATTCTGCGTTTTTCTCTCTCTCTCTGACTTATTTCACTCAGCATAATAGATTCCATGTACATCCATGTATAGGAAAATTTCATGACTTCATCTCTCCTGACAGCTGCATAATATTCCATTGTGTATATGTACCACAGTTTCTTTAGCCATTCGTCTGTTGAAGGGCATCTTGGTTGTTTCCAGAGTCTTGCTATGGTAAATAGAGCTGCAATGAATATAGGTGTAAGGAAGGGGTTTTTGTATTGTATTTTTGTGTTCCTAGGGTATATTCCTAGGAGTGGTATAGCTGGATCGTATGGGAGCTCGATTTCCAGTTTTTGGAGGAATCTCCATATCGCTTTCCATAAAGGTTGAACTAGACGGCATTCCCACCAGCAGTGGATAAGAGTTCCTTTCTCCCCACATCCCCACCAACACTGTTTATTCTCATTCTTTGTGATGTGTGCCATTCTCTGTGGTGTGAGGTGGTATCTCATCATTGTTTTGATTTGCATCTCCCTGATGATTAGTGATGTGGAGCACTTTTTCATGTGTCTTTTGGCCATCTGTATTTCTTCTTTGTCAAAGTGTCTGTTCATTTCTTCTCCCCATTTTTTGATGGGATTAGATGTTTTTTTCTTGTAAAGTTCTGTCAGTGCCTTGTATATTTTGGAGATTAGCCCCTTATCTGATGGGTATTGGGTGAATAGTTTCTCCCACTCAGTGGGTGGCTCTTGTATCTTGGGCACTATTTCCTTTGAGGTGCAGAAGCTTCTCAGCTTAATATATTCCCATCTGTTAATTTCTGCTTTCACTTGCTTGGAGAGTGCAGTTTCTTCCTTGAAGATGACTTTAGGCTCAATGTCCTGGAGTGTTTTACCTACGTATTGTTCTATATATCTTATGGTTTTGGGGCTGATATCGAGGTCTTTAATCCATTTGGATTTTACCTTTGTACATGATGTTAGCTGGGGGTCTAAGTTCAATTTTTTGCAAGTGGCTACCCAGTTTTGCCAACACCACTTGTTGAAGAGGCTTTCTTTGTTCCATTTAGGATTTTTTGCTCCTTTATCAAAAATTAGATGATTGTATGTCTGGGGAACATTCTCTGAGTATTCAAGCTTATTCCACTGATCTGAGGGCCTGTCTTTATTCCAATACCATGCTGTTTTGATAACTATTGCTTTGTAGTAAAGTTTAAAGTTGGGGAAAGTAATTCCTCCCATATTCTTTTTCCCAATGATTGCTTTAGCTATTCGAGGGTGTTTATTGTTCCAAATAAATTTCAAAAGTGCCTGGTCCACTTCTTTGAAGAATGTCATGGGTATCTTTAGGGGGATCGCATTAAATCTGTACAGTGCTTTGGGGAGTATTGCCATTTTAATGATGTTAATCCTGCCAATCCATGAGCAGGGTATATGCTTCCATTTCCGCGTGTCCTCTCTTATTTCTTGGAGCAGAGTTTTATAGTTTTCCTTGTATAGGTCCTTCACATTTTTAGTCAAGTTGATTCCAAGATATTTGAGTTTGTGTGACACTATAGTGAATGGAGTTGTTTTCTTAATGTCCATTTCTTCCTTATTAGTATTGGTGTATAGGAAGGCCATTGATTTTTGTGTGTTAATTTTGTAGCCTGCCACCTTGCTATATGAGTCTATTGTTTCTAGAAGCTTTTTGATAGAGTCTTTGGGGTTTTCTAAGTAGAGTATCATGTCATCTGCAAACAGTGAGAGCTTGACTTCTTCCTTTCCTATCTGGATTCCCTTGATATCCTTTTCTTGCCTAATCGCTATAGCGAGTACTTCCAGTGCTATGTTGAATAGGAGTGGTGAGAGAGGACAGCCTTGTCTTGTGCCAGAATTTAGAGGAAAGGCTTTCAGTTTTTCTCCATTGAGGACAATATTTGCCTCTGGCTTGTGGTAGATGGCCTTAACTATATTGAGAAAGGTTCCCTCCATTCCCATCTTGCTGAGAGTTTTGATCAAGAATGGGTGTTGGACCTTGTCAAATGCTTTCTCTGCGTCGATTGATATGATCATGTGATTTTTATTTTTCTTGCTGTTGATGTTGTGTATTATGTTGATAGATTTACGGATGTTAAACCAGCCTTGCATTCCTGGAATGAAACCTACTTGATCGTAGTGGATGATCTTCTTAATGAGGCATTGAATCCTATTTGCCAGGATTTTGTTGAAGATCTTTGCATCTGCATTCATCAGCGATATTGGTCTGTAATTTTCTTTTTTCGTAGCATAACTGTCTGGTTTAGGTATCAAGGTAATGGATCCAAAAAAAGGATCCAAAAATAGGGAGGCAGAAGGAAATAACAAAGCTGAGAGCAGAAATCAATGAAGTGGAAACCAGAAAAACCATCCAAAAGATCAACGAAAGCAGAAGTTGGTTCTTTGAAAAAATAAACAAGATTGATAGACCACTGGCAAAACTAACAAAGAAAGAAAGAGAGAGAAACTTGATAACTCGTATTAGGAATGAAAAAGGAGAGATCACTACTGATATGGTAGAGATTCAAAGGGTAATCAGAAACTACTTTGAGAAACTCTATGCCACTAAAAATGAAAACCTGGAAGAAATGGATAAATTTTTGGAATCTTATAATCTTCCACGATTGAATGAAGAGGATGTAGCATATCTAAACACACCCATTACTATTGAGGAAATTAAGAAAGTAATCAAATGTCTGCCCAAAAACAAAAGCCCAGGCCCAGATGGATTTACTAATGAATTCTTTCAAACCTTTCAAGAGGAACTACTACCAATCCTGGCAAGACTCTTTCATGAAATTGAAAAAACAGGAAAACTTCCAAATAGCTTTTATGAACAATTAATTTTTGATTAACCTTCAAGTAATATAAAGTGGAACAGGAGAGCCTCTTCAACAAGTGGTGTTGGGATAACTGGTCAAGAACATGCAAAAAAGTGAACTTGGATATCTTTAAAACCAGCACAAAAGTCAAATCAAAAGGGATTAAAGAACTTTATGTCAATCTTAAACCATTGTTACATAGAAGAATATACTAGCAAACCAATCCATGACATTGAAGCTAAAGGCATTGTTAAGGATTAATGATGACACTGAAGCTAAAGGCATTGTTAAGGATTAATGAACACCTCTCACCAAGAAAGTGAAAACAAAGATAAACAGATGGGACTACTATGTTAAACTTAAAATCTGCTGCATACAAAGACTACCTAGGGAATGGGAGAGATTATCCACCAAATGCACATTTGATAAGGAGTCAGTATCTAAGATATATAAGGAATCAGAAGAGCTTAGTGAGAAAAAACAGCTAATGTCATCTAAAAATGGAAAGAACAGACATTTCTTTAAAGAAATGCAGATGGCCAAAGGGCACATAAAATAATTTTCCACATCAATCATCAGGGAGATGCAAATTAAAACAATGAGATATCAACTCATAACACAGAGGCTGACACACACCCTAAAGAAAAAGAAAAACAACCAGTGCTTGCACAGAAGTGGGGAGAAAGCAGTTTTAATTCACTGCTGTAGGAATGTCAATTGCCACAGCCTTTTTAGAAAACAATATGTATGTTCCTCAAAAAAAAAAATAGAAATTAAACTCCCATATGACCCAGTAATAACATTCCTAGGAATAAACCCTAGGAGCCCCAAAATACAATGATTATTGAAAGTGTAGTCCCCAATTATACTTATTTTTTTTCTCTTCCTTTCTTCTCTTTCGTTATGTGCTATGCCATGTTTCTTAATTCAAGACCATGGCGTGATTTTTGTTTGTCTGTTTTTGTTTTGTTTTTTTTCTACTTGTTTGTTTGTTTGTTTTGTCTGCTCTGTGTGGTGCTTATCGATATAGCTGGAGCCCTCACTGGATATTTGACACTTCTTTTGGTACTAGTGGAGTGTTTCACCTACTTTTTCTCCATCTCCCAGATTGATGATGAGAGCCTTTAGAAGGACTCCGCCCATTTTCAGGGTATTAGACTCTTACCCCAGTTTATTACTTTTTTCTCCTTCAAACAAAACCACGCAACTTGAACTAGCTAGTCCTGACTCCAGTTAGAGGGGGAAATAAGGGAGGCATCAAGACCAAACAGGTGCAAGACTACTAAGTAGTGGGTTAGATACAGAGGGGACCACATATTCTAGCCGCCCTGGGGTGAGGGAAAAGGAAAAGGGAGGTAGGATAGAAACGGAGGCTTAGGGATGACAATTTGGCGATGGGAATCCCCCCTGATTTTATGTAAATATGTACCTAAAATATTATTGTCAACAATATGTAAGCCACTATGATCAAAATAAAAATTTATATTAAAAAAAAGTTTTTAAATAAAAAAAAATACAATGACCAAAAAAAAAAAAAAACACCTCTGAAATCCTGGGTTCATTGCAGTACTTTTCAAAATAGCCCAAATCTGGAAATAACCCAAATGCCAGAGAACATATGAGTGGATAAAGAAACTTTGATACATCTACACAATGAAATACTATGCAGCTCTTAAGAAAAATGAAGTCATAAACTATCCTTATATATGGTGAATGTTAAATTCTCCCCTAGTACACTGTTACTACACTGCCTGGCATAATGAGCTCATAAAGCAATTAATCTTGTCAACTCTGTAGAGCAATTACTCTGTGGATTCTCCCTGAGGCAGACATCTTGGAGGCACACTTTTTTTTTTTTTTTTTTTTTTTGGTTTTTGGGTCACACCCAGCAGCGCTCAGGGGTTACTCCTCGCTCCACGCTCAGAAATCTCTCCTGGCAGGCTCAGGGGACCATATGGGATGTCGGGATTCGAACCAATGACATTCTGCATGAAAGGTAAACACCTTACCTCCATGCTATCTCTCCGGCCCCAAAGCACACTTTTTCAGAGAGAGAGAGAGATAAAGCTAATCTTATGCCCTGTTACTCTGCTCCCAAATATTTCTGATGCCCAATGTTTGTTTGGGGTTTTATTATTATTATTATTATTATTATTATTATTATTATTTTTTGGTTTTGGGACCACACCCGGTGATGCTCAAGGATTAATCCTGACTATAAACTCAGAAATCGCTCCTGGCATGGGGGACCATATGGGATGCCAGGAATCGAACCCAGGTTTCTCCTGGGTCAACCTGGTGCAAGGCAAATGTCCTATTGCTACTCTATAGCTCTGGCCCCCAATGTTTGTTTTTAACTTTTCCCTGGTGCCTCACACTGCTAGCTACCCTTCTCTGGTGTTCTGGACCTTGATACCCTGCACTTAACCTAGTTGTTCTTCTATATAATCATTATTAGAATGGAATAAAGTGTCATTAGTTATCAGCCTGGGTGCCATCTTTTTGTTCTTGTTGTTGTTGGTGGTGTTTTTTTTTTTCTTTCTTTACCAATCATTAGCTGATGGGAATATCCTCAGTCCCAGATTCACAGGGAAAAGGGAAGCTGACCTTGCTGGCTAATAGAGTCAACATATCTGGTACCTGAACAGGATCTTAAGAATACGGATGTGAAAACAAGAATGTGAGAATAGGGATGTGAAAACAAGATCATGAACATAATTTGGTAACCCCCCCCATATAAACAGCTGAATGGGATAACAGATGTTCTGTGTTACTGAAGAGATAGAATCCTAACCATACCTCTTCTGTTAAGATGAATAGAAAACGAGCCATGCCAATCCCTACCATGTATCTCTCTCACTGGACTGAATGTGCAGTGCCTTTCTGTAGTCAATTCTGCACCTTTCCACAAAACTGGACATGAAATTTCCTGTGACCAGTTCCAGTCCTGCCTTAAAATTATATTTTAAGTTAATCCTTGGTTCCCTGAGATAAAAATTTGAAAAACTAAAAATTGAGATAAAAATTTGAAAAAAAAGATTAAGGACAATGTTTACAGGGTGTTTAAGGAGGGAACTGATGTTTACCCACAGTTTTGGGTAACTTGGGCAATTGTTGGGTCCATTAGTTGGGTTTTGGAAGGTAGTGCTAGAGAAGTGGATGCTAGATATGAGATAGGAGAGGAAGAGGGACTTGAAAGGGAACTAAAGAGATAAAGTAACTCCTGCTGAAATCTCTAAGGTTATTAGTAACAAAACAAACAAGGCCCCTGACTTAGAAAATTACCTCTTCAATCCCACCGGTGCTCATGCTCTGAAAAAGGAGAGCTCCTTCCCTGCCCATGCCCTGAAAAGAAAGTTCCTCCTGTGCCTCAGTCCATTATTTAGGATGAAACTGGGAGCAAAGCAGGATCTAGTTACCCTCTTGCACCTATTCCTGACAAGAAAAGGTAGGCACTTTTCCAGTGGAGATATATTCTCAGTCTAAAACCTTTCACAGGGCCAGTGATTTATCATTCACTACTGGTATCAAAGCTGGGAGATCTCCATATAGCTTAATGTCTAGCCATTAGATGAGGAAGATAAATATGATGAGCTGGCTACCTTATCTTCAGACTCTGAGTCAATCTCAGAGCAGCTCAGTAGAAAAGCTTCTCCATGGGACTACCCTAAATATGATCCTGAGGAAAGTTAATGATTAAAGCCTTTCTAGGTCCATAAATGGTCTATTCTATTTGGGCCTCACGAGCTTTATTCTCCCTCATTTAAACAGATATGGAGAGCATTATGCTTAGTGAAGTGAGTCAGAATAACAATAATAATCATAGAATAATCAAATTCATTTGTGGGACATGAAATGATAGTATGGTAATAATATCCAGCGACATTAGAGATAAGAGCCAGGAGGAGCAGTCCATGCTAAAAAAGCTTGCCACAAATATAAATTAGAGAAGAGGTAGGGTCCAACTGTTGGAAATTATCACTCTGGACAAGAACTGGGTTTTGAAAGGAGATAAAGTGATATGTATGGTATTCCTTCACTAACAATATTACAAACCACAGTGTCTAAAGGAAGAAGGCATAAAGGAGATAGAGGGGAAAGAGAGAAAGAGAGAGAGATAGAAAATGTTGGCTACAGAGACAGGTAGGTAATAGGGTCAGAGAGTAAGAGGAAAATCAGGTATTTGTTAGTGGAAATATGCACTGGTATACATTTTATGACTGAAACTCAATCATGAACAACTTTGTAACTGTGAAAAAGCCAACTATTTGCAAAACCTTATAACTATCATGTTTAAATAAATTAATTAAAATAAAAATATATTATGAGGAAGGGGCCATAGTGATATTAGGTAGGGCACTTTCCTTAAACTCAGCAAAACTGAGTTTGACTCCCACATCTTATATGGTCTAACAAGCACCATCAAGATAATTCATGAGTGCAGAGGTAGAAGTAACTCCAGAGCATTGATGAATATGGAGAAAAAGAATCAAAAAGAAAAGAAGAGGAAAGGAATAATTTGAATGAGAATTCGGCTCTCAGGTATTCCTGGTCCCTAGTACCGCTGATAGTCTCTGGAGGCCTCTGAGCACTGCTATATGGCCCTGATAAACCCCTGCACTATTGGGTCTGAGAAGCACATCACTAGGTCCAAGCATTGGATGATTAGACCCAGTTTACTGAATAATACATAGGTGTTCATATAAAGTTTGCTACTCCAGGAATCAAAAAATTATGAAATATAAGTTTTCCTCTTTTAGATATCTAAGATATCATTAAATTATTTATTAACCCAAATGAATGTAACATATACTCTGTTTCTATTTATGTGGATGGCATTGTGCTCCTCCACTAAAAAAATTTAAATAAAAGCCAAATTTGAGTTCATTATCTTACATTTTAGGACAGGAAGATGAGTACAAATTAACAAATTATAATGTATTGTAAACTGGGAAGAACATGATAAATAATCATGAATATATTTCTGTGTGCATATAATTAATAATAGGTGCCATCGATGTATATATCACATATATGCAAGGATTTATAAAAGCATTCAGAAGTAAGGTATAAGGGACAAGGAACTATCCAGAACATGATTGGATCTAAATTACATTAAGAAAAACAATATTTCTTTTTTGTTGTTGTTTTGTTTTGTTTTGTTTTGTTTTGGTCAAACCCGGTAGTGCTCAGGGGTTACTCCTGGCTCTACGCTCAGAGATCAATCCTGGCAGACTCAGGGGGCCATAAGGAATGCCGTGATTCAAACTACCATACTTCTGCATGCAAAGCAAAACCCTACCTCTATGCTATCTCTCTGGGCCCAGGAGAAACAATATTTCTGAAAGTTTTGTGTATAATGGGAAAAGATCTTGAAAAACCAGTGAGACCACTATTGATCATTTTGAACAGTAAATTTGCTTTAAATGGTTGAAGGAAAAACTGAAAAACAACATGGATATAAGAAGTATTACAATAGTAAAAAAAAAAATCAGATTTTAGTACTGATGGTTGTTGCGATATTTAAAGAAAACAGATAAAACTGAGAAAAAACTTAATTGATGCTGTTTTGAAAACTATTACACATCCTAATCTGAACATTTGCTCTTCAGATACTATGTAATAATGAGTATAATTACATGCATCATGTAAATAAAATAGATAAGGTAAGTCAAAAACTCTTGAATAAATAAATAAAGGAGTAAGTACAGTACAAATAGAAATGAATAGCTGCTTTACAACATCATAATATCTATTTTGTTTGGGCTAATATCAGATGCTATTACAAGATTTGTAATGATACTATTGATACTGATTAAGGTAGTCACAGAAATACTATTGACAGAAACAGGGCAATAGGAAATTGAAAAAAAAATAAAAAGGAAAATGTAAATAACATAGAAAAATTGTGCAAGATTCTTGTACTGATTTGGCTATATATATATAGAACTTGTAATCTACTGGAAACTTGTGTCCCCCTGGACCTAGAGCAAATAATATCCACAGGACATAAAGTCCTTCTTTAGCACAACAAAACAACAGGCTGGTGGCCAATTACAGTCTCAGCCAAGCAGATCTGTCCCACTGGTTTTTAAATCAGAAACAACTTGGCTTGTTTTAATTATTGCCTCGATGCTATAGCAATTTGTGTATAATTTTAAGTTTTCATGTAATAATTAATCTACTTACAAGATAATTTTATATGAATTATTGTACAGTTTCTAGATAATAGCAGCTCCAACCTCTTGTCTTCAAGAGAAAGGGAAAGATAAATCAGGAAGATCCTGAGGTCAAACAACTGGTTTAATAGAACACTGGAATTAATGTTTTAACAAAGTATTAAAATAAATATTTGAAAATATCATTAAAATAAATGCTCTCTTTGGATCAGATAAGATTTCCCTGTTTTTGATAACTATGCATGTGAACATCTGACATCCAATTCTTTGAATTCTCTGTCAACTGTGGTTCCAGCATGCAGTGGCACATTAAAAACAATAACTATAATGGTACAGGATTTTCTTCTTTCCTTTTTTCATGTAGCTTATCTTTGTCAATCTACAATACACTATTGCCTTAATGTAGCACTTCTGTACACATAATCCCATTTCTACTTTTATACCTAAATGATATTGGACTAATGAAATTAGTTAACTTTTCTGATAATTCTTTCAACACTTATAGATTTTCCGTAATACTTCAATTAAGTGTCTATATCTCTGAAGATAAAACTATTATTTAACACTTTACAAAATTAAATGGGAATTTAGAAAAGTTAAGTAGCTTACTTACTTTACTATCACATCATTCCAAGCAACTCAGTTTCTGTCCAGACCTCCATGACTCCACATCTCCAGCTCTTCAACACTATGTTGTTGCTTACCAGCCTGCTGTGAACATCTGTATGCAGCTGCTTTAAACATTTATTTCCCTTTTCATTTTTCCCAGTCTGTATTCAGAGTCACTGTAAAATTACAAGTACCATACTCTCCAGCATCCAATTTCAACTATTCCCTATACACTCAATTGTTTACCAATTCCTAACAACTCTAACTTCAACATTTATTATTTGTCTTCGCTGTTTCATTTCTGTGACTCTACTACCTAAGTGAACTTTCAAACACACAAAACCTAACAGTTGTCATAACCTATTTTGCTGATTTTCCTGCATTCAGAATTAATTCTTATTATCACTTTCATTCCTTTTTTAATATTTAATAATTTATTTATTTAAACACTATCTTACAGAAATGCTCATTTTTTGTTTTTAGTTATCAAATCACCAGTGTAACTTTTCAGCCATCAATATCCCCCATTTTCCTCCTCCCCACCCCCTGCCTGTCTTTGCAACAGGCATTTAATTTCTTTCTCTCACTATTATTGTCATAGTAGTTGTAATGGTAATTGCAGGTCTTGCTCTAACTGCTCTCCCTTTTCTTTTGTGGTAAGCTTCATATAATGGACTGGTCCTGATAGTCCTCATCTCTATAGTTTCTGGATATTAATACCATACTGTCTTTTATTATTATTATTATATCACACAGATGATGAGACTATTTTATATCTTTCCCTCTCCCTCTGAGTCATATCACTCAATATAATAGTCTCCATGTCCATCCATGTATAGGCAAATTTTATAGCTAAATTTTTCCTAATGGATGCATAATATTCCATTATTTATCTATACTACAGTTACTTTAGCCACTCATTTGTTGTCAGGCACCTGGATTGCTTCCATATTCTGGCTATTATAAATAGTGCTGCGATGAATAGAGAAGTGGGCATTTTTGTATTGTAATTTTGTGTTCCTAGGATATATTTCCAGGAGTGGTATTGGTAGTTCATATTATAGGGATGCTCAACTTTCAGTTTTTTTGAGGAAAGTCCATATTATTTTCCAGAAAAGCTGGACTAGATGACATTAACACCAAGCAGTGAATAAAAATTCCTTTTACCACTCATCTGTGCCAGCACTGGTTGTTCATGCTCTTTGTGATGTGTGCCAGTTTCTGTGGCATGAGAAGTACCTCCTATTGTTTTGATTTGCATCTCTCTGGTGATTAATGATGTGGAGCATTTTTTTCATGAGCCTTTTGGTTATCTGTGTCTGCTCCCCCTTTTTTTGGATGTGTGTGTGTGTGTGTGTGTGTGTATGTGTGTGTTTGTGTGTGTGAGTGAGTGCTTTCTTGAGTTATTTCACTACCTTGTATGTCTTAGTATTAGCCCCTTATCAAAGGAATATTGGGTAAATAGTTTCTCCAATCCACGGGTGGAATTACTATTACTGTTTTGTTTAAAGTGCAGAATTTTCTCAATTTAATGTAGTCTCATTTGCTTATTGTTGCTTCTACTTACTTAAAAAGAAGAGTGTCCTTCTTAAAGATGTCTTTAATCTAAAAGTCACGAAGTGTTATGCTTATGTTTGCTTCTATATTTCTCATAGTTCTGGGTCTTATATCAAGGTATTTAATCTATTTTGACTTGATATTTGTAAATGGTTTTAGATAGATGTCTGAGTTGCTTTTTTGCATGTGACTGACCAGCATCTGTTGAAGAGGCTTTCCTTGAACCATTTTGCATTTCTTACCCCTTTATCAAAGATTAATTGATTAAATGTCTGGGTGTCATTCTCTGAATACTCGTCTATTCAATTTACTCAAGTATATTGATCTGAGGGTCTGTCTTTATTCCAATGTCATTCTGTTTTAATGACTATTGCTTTGTAGTACAATTTAAATTTAGTGAAAGTGATGCCTCCCATCTTCTTTTTTCTAAGGGTTGATTTAGTTATTCGTGGACATTCATTTTTTCAAATCTTAGAAGTGCTGGATCCACTCTCTGAAGAATGTCATAGATACCCTTAAAGGGATTGCATTAAATCTATGAAATGCTTTGGGGATTATTACCATATTAGTTATGTTAATTTCCCCAACCCATAAACAGGGGTATGTGTCCATTTCTTTGTGTCCTCTTTTATCTCTTGAGGCAGATTTTTGTTATTTTCTTTGTATAGGCTCTTCACCATTTTAGTTAAGTTGACTCCACTGTATTTGATTTTCTCTTTTTTTATTTCTGTTTTTTTTTAATATTTTTTATTTAAACACCTTGGTTACAAACATGATTGTGGTTGGGTTTCAGTCATATAAGATGACACGCCCTATGACCAGTGCAACATTCCCACCACCACTGTCCCAAATATCCCTCCTCTCCTCCCCACCCCCACCTGTATTCTAGACAGGCTTTCTATTTCCCACATATATTCTCATTGTTAGGATAGTTCGTAATGTAGTTATTTCTCTAACTAAACTATTTTTGATTTTCTGTGTTACTATTGTAAATGAGTTTTTTAATGTCTTTTATTTCTCTATAATTATTTGTATTTAAGAAGGCAATTGATATTTGTATGTTAATTATGTAGCCTGCCACATTGCTAAACAAATCTATTGTTTATATATATATATATATAAAGCAGTGAGAGCTTGACTTTTTCCTTTCCTATTTAAATACCCTTAATATCTTTTTCTTGCCTAATTGCTATGGCAAGTACTTCCACTACTATGTTGAATAGGAGTGGAGAGAGGGAGCACACTTGTCTTCTGCAGATTTTAGAAGAAAGGCTTTCAGTTTTTTCCTATTGAGGGTAATCTTTGCCATGGACTTGAGGTAAATGACCTTGGCTATTGAGAAAATTTACTTTCATTTCTATGTTGTTGATGTTTTAATTATGAAAAGGTTTCGAACCTTATAAAATATTTTATATGTATCTATTTATATGATAATATGTTTTTTGTTTTTCCTTTTGTTAATATGGTGTATTACTTTGATTGACTTGCATGTGTTAATGTATCTTTACATCTCTGGAATGAATCCTTTCTGGTCATAGGGTTGATGAGACATTGGATTCTATTTGCTAAGATTTTGTTGAAGATCTTAGTATATGTATTTATAAAGGATATTAGTCTGTAGTTTTTGGGTTTTTTTTTTTTTGGTGGTATCTCTATATGCTTTTGGTATCAAAGTGAAGTTAGCTTCATAAAAACTATTGGGGAGTGTTTCTATTGCTTTAGTTTTCTGAGCCTGAAAATAATTGGCATTTGATCCTCTTGAAAGTTTTTTTCTGGTCTTTGGGCCACACCCGGTGACTCTCAGGGGCTACTCTTGGCTATGCGCTCAGAAATCACTCCTGGTTTGGGTGACCATATGGAATACCAGAAAATTGAACCACGGTCTGTTCTAGGCTAGCAAGTCTTACTGCTTGTGCCACCATTCCAGCCCCTCCTCTTGAAAGGTTTTAAAATTTTGCTAGTGAATTCATCTGGGTCCAGGCTTTTGTTTTGGGGAAAACTTTTGATTACTGCTTGTGCCACCACTGCAGCCCCTCCTCTTGAAAGGTTTTAAAAAATTTGCTAGTGAATTCATCTGGGCTAGGATCTTGTTTTGGGGAAGACTTTTGATTCTTATGTTATTTCTGTTAAGTTTATCCCAGACTTCTATTTTTGCCTGTTCACATTCCTTGAATACTTTTTTTCACTATCTGGTCATTTTTACGTTCTTTTCCATCCTCTTTTGTTATACATTTCATCTTCCAGTTCACTGATGTAGTCCTCAGCCACTTCCTCTCTAAAGTCTTTATCGGAGAGGATATGTAGGATATATAGGCACTTGTTGGGTCTGCAGATCTAACATCATCATTCTTTAAGCATGTTGGTGTTCTGTGTTGTTTCCCCATTGTGTCCTTTGTAGTGTGTTGTTTTTTTATGGATTATTTTGGAGTTCCTTATTTAGAGGATATGCATGGGACAGCAGAATGGGAGATCAGGGGGAGCTCAATACCTGCTAATCAGTCCTTCTGCTGGTTCCCTCTGGCCATTGTGCTGGGCACCAGTCTCTCGCTGCACTGAGGGACTGTTCATCTTCCTGCTTGTTCTCTTCAGGGTCACTGCCAGACAATGGTTGCTTGCAGTCTTTGTGGTACTGGTCAGCCAGGCTGCTGGTTCTCTTCAGTGCCATGGGCCAGGTATTAGTTGCTTGCTGCCTCCAGGGGACTGATCACTTTAATTTTCTTTGAGATTAATTTTTAAAGCATGAAATAGATTGTATTATTTAACATTATAAAACATTTATAGTACCTAATGTCTACAGAGTCAAATTTAAGCTCCTGGGCCTTTAGTGAGAATTCTCAAATATAATTTATTTTACTTCATTAAACATAGTTTTTAATAAAATGTTCTGACTTCTTGCTCTAGACTATTAGTCTCAGGTTTCAGAAATTATACTGAAATTCTTATACATGCAATGCAATATTGTTCCACTGAGTGACAGCTCCAGTTTTATGGCCTCTGAACTGTAACCTCATATTTCCTAAAGCTTCAAATATATCTTATATATGGATCTTTTAATCCTCCACATAAATATTACTCTCAAAATTCAATGCTCTTTAAACATGGTGTTAAATTGCACGCAAAACTCCTTTTAAAATAATATGCTCCATTTCCAGTCTAGGTAATTAAATCAGAATTAATAAATACTCCCATGTTTAAAAAATCAGTTAGTCTCATTAGCTGTGCAGTAAATGTGCAAATGTAAAACATTTATTGCTCTCTGCAAGAAAATTGCCATTTTATTTATCTATGTACAAATAAACACATTGTTCTAAGTGGAGTTCACTTCATCAAGCACACCAGATCAGGAGAGAAGAACAAGAAGTTCTTTATCACACCAATTGATCAGACAGATGGCTCAACTATGTTGCACCTGCAACCTTAGGCAAAGTTCAGGTATCCAAGAACCCACTTTTATAGAGAATTGCTGCAAATTCATTATTACTGTGTTTCATGCTCTGGCAACTCGGGAGCTCATACACATTATGGCACTTTATCACAGTCTGGTTCAGGAAATATGGTTACAGGAAGCTTTATCAGTATCATTACAGGGTCTTCCAAAATAATCATGTTCTTAGCTTGAAATAGAGAAGTTCATCTTAAGTGTAGATGAAGTGGGCATCGTATCTTTAAAGTTACCACTCATAAGAAAAAAATATCTCTAGGAATATGTGTAAGAAATCAATTGTAAAATCAAAGATAAATACATTTTATTTCATAAAGACAATAATACCTATAATTCTCAATCTTTTTCAAAGAATTAAAAAATCCTAAACCTTTCTTAGCAGTTTCTTGAATACCAAATACCAGGGCTGGCGTGGTGGTGCTAGAGGTAAGGGGTGCCTGCCTTGCCTGCGCTAGCCTAGGACAGACCGCAGTTTGATCCCCCAGTGTCCCATATGTTCCCCCAAGCCAGGAGCGATTTCTGAGCACATAGCCACGAGTAACCCCTGAGCGTTACCGCGTGTGGCCCAAAAACCAAAAAAAAAAAAAAAACCAAATACCAAAATACTCAAATACCAAAAACAGAGAAGTGTTACTAAAAAGAAAATGATGAGGTTGGAAGACAGTCTAAGTTTTAGTTGCATATAGCCATCTCCAGTTCAACCACTGGTACATGGTGCTCCTTACACCAGTAGTAGTGATCCCTGATTTTGAGCAAAAATGTAAATAAACTCTCAACATTGACAGCTGTGGGACACCTGAAAACAAACAAACAATATTGAAGTATCTAATTGAATTTTGCTGACCACTTTTTACCTTTATCTCCTAGTATATTGCATTACTCAAATTATAATTATCTTCCTAATATGTGTCAAACAAACTTCAACACCTGGATTTATTGGCAGAACCTATTTTGGGAAACAGAACTTTTCAAAATAAACCCATCCCATAAGGGTCAGTTTTCCAACTACAACCTGTGAACAGATCTCTAATGTCTGTCTATAAGTGGTTGCTAGTGTATATGCAGTGAACTCTTCTATGTTTGTCTAATCTGTATTGTAAATAATCCCTGCCTATATTTTATATATCCCCTGTGATATATTATCCCTCTTCCTCCCCATTCACCACCTTATAAAGCTCCTTCTACCCTCTCACGCCCTCAATCCTGATCTATTATCACTCCCTATTTAATCCTCTTACCCTCAGTTCTTAATTTCTCAGTAATTGTGACCTCCCTACCCTGCCCTAGTAAGCTGACACCTGGCTTCCAAAGTTAAAGGACACCACTTAGCCCCCCATCTCTCACCTCAGCAAGAAGTTTCAGCCACAGCTCCAGCTGACTCATTCTATGTGGTCTTTTTATCTTCCACTTCCCCTCACAGTGGTCACCAGATTCAGCTCCAGAGGGACCACCAGCTTGAAGACACTATCTGATCTTTACTGCTGCCAACTTTTTTTCAGACTCCATAAGACTAAGGTGCAGGACAAAAATGTGCCCTGGAACTTATCCCCCACCCCATACTATTTCAAAAGACTTAATGGGGTATCTATATTTCTTTGTATGTTTATATCCGTCATAGTTATAACTCTTAATGTGTTCATTTCCAAATGTAGTAGCCTCCTCCACCTCCCTCCTTTTTTTTTGTTTGCTTTTTGTTTTTTTTTTTTTTGTTTTTGGTTCTGCTTAGTAAGAAATTCTAGTAAAAATGTTTTTATTGGGATAAGAACTAAGTCAAACCAGGGCACAGAAATTGTATAGCTTATCATTTTTACCCTCACATACATCAGTAATATAATATGAAATTGTTCCTTTTTGTATAGGCACACTGAAATGAGGAAATCTTATGTATAGAAACTAATAGGGTTGGAGCCAGGAGGGTGGCATCTGCCTTGCCAGTACTAGCCTAGGACAGACCGCTGCGGTTTGATCCTGTAGGTCCCATATGGTCTCCCAAGACAAGAGCAATTTCTAAGCATCACTTGGTGTGGCCCAAAACACAATACACACACACACACACACACATATATACACACAGATATATATATATATATAGAGAGAGAAACTAATGGGGATAAGAATACATAAATTTTATAATACAGGGCTGACTTCAACCCTGAATATTTGTCATGGGGACTCAACTAAGACCTCATGTGATAGAATATCGATAGTTCAATCCCGAGCCCCAGATCCTAACCTTACAACTGGCACAACAACCGCAGCTGAGCAGAACTTTTCTTGGGACCATAAAGAAAGTCTCTATTCTAGACTTCATCCTAGTGTATCTGCAAAAACCAAGATCTCTAATTACAGAGGACTGACTTTGACAACCACGATTGATCAGAATGTTTTCTGGTACTATAAAGAAAGACCTAGAGGTTTGCCAATGAACATGTCCAGAGCCTGTAATAGGTCTCATGACAATAAGGGTAGAGACATACTGCATCAATTAGGTCAAGGAAATTTATTTTCTAATTTACCCAATATTTACTGTGCCTATGCAAAAACAAAACAAAACAAAACAAAAAACAACAAAAAAACCTACTTACTATATTATCCCCTTTTATTTATCTTTATTTAATCTTCATTTAATTTTATTTATATTTATAGCTTCTAGACCGTAGTCCTGCCCACAGAACATGAATCATCTTGCCTTGCCTCATATTTTTAGGTCTTCCTACAAATTGAGAAAAAATGTGGATTGTATCAGTGGCAAAGCAGTCTCAGGAGAATTCAGTGGAAATTAAATAAATGGTAAGACCTAAATACCCAACCCAGAAGGACAATAGAATTAAGAGATCCACACTACAACAAGCTATATACAAAATGGGCCTGTTACACTAGCAGTTCAGGGGGCTAATTGTGGAGGTATGAGACGCAAGCTGGGAACAGTGGAGGAGAAAGGTCAACACTGGTGGTGGAAATTGCCCTAATTTACTGTCACTATGTACCTTAAATACAACTGTGAAAGACTTGTAACTCATATTGGTCTTAATAAAAATTAATTTTTTAAGAAAACAATTTTTCAAGAATAAGAACCAACTATAACATAATCTAAATGTCCTACTTCTGGCTGGAATTTGTGTCCACCATTAATAGTAAATCTCTTTTAATTTAGGCTACAGTTCTGGAAAGTAACATGAGTAAAATATAATCTTATAAAACTTCTATGTATATATAATATTTGTACATAGTAATTGGAAGAACAAACAAAAAAACCAAACCCATTTTACTGAAGACATCCGTGTCTAATGGGGGATGTATTAAAGATTTGTTTCCTAAGTCTAATTGTACTTGTGTCCAATATACACCATGGAAATAGTGAAAGGATGAGGCATAATGAAAGTGACATAGGACATTTTAGAGGGCTACTTTGGTATTGGGGAAAGTACATTAAGTACACTGAAAGTGTCAAGTTAACAAAAGTGTAACCATGTTCCCTAAGCTGTAATAATAAAAAAATTATCTCTCTACAAAAATGTCTTGTTTACCTCCAAGGATATCCTATAACATTAATAAGTCATCTAAATAAATGTATCAGTTGTTTAGGTTTTTATGTACATACTCTCAATTCCTACCTCTTTTTCAATACCTAGTTAAATATATCTTGTGCTTACTGGGCCTAGATGAATAAAGGGTTCCCTAAAGTGGTTCTGAGATGGCAGCGGTAAGGAATAGCCCATACTTGGAGGATCCTAACTATTTAGATTCAAGTCTCTCTTTTAAAGAAAAGGAATTAGTGGTTGATGACCAAATTGTAGGTGATATGGATAGTTATTATGCATGAACCAATGTGTCTGCATGCTACCATAGACAGCTAAGATGTTTACTGTTTGGTCTTATTATTTGATGACAATAGATCAAAGTAAATGGTCTTTTAATTAAGGAATGGATTTTGGGAATTAAAATAATTTGAAGATTTCTGGTAAAGCTATTTTTACAAAACTAAAGTAACTTTATGATCTGCTTCTGCTTACTGGTTGAATTCTCTTCCCAAATAACCAAACTTGTATTTAATGAAACACCTGTGAAATAATGTATTATTACACATTGAATGGCTGCATTACAAGCCCAGTTACTGTAAACCTAAAGTAAAAATTAAGTTATTAAAGACCACAACTGCTAATAAAATATTCAGTGCCATAAAATGATATTGCATATCATAAATTATTGATTTTTTTCTTGATAATTTCTTAAGGAAAAATAGAAATATCATCAGTAAAGTGACTGACAAGTTAAGCTTATTGAATATGTTCTGCTATCTAAATATTAGAAGCAAGATTTCATCTCTGAACATATTGCTTCTGAACAAATGTTACAAATAAGTTTCAAAGTTGTCCATCTACAGTTTTTTTTGGTCAATACTAGAAGGATCTATGCATGAGAATATTAAAACCTTCTTTCCTTCTTTCTTTTTTTTTTTTTGGTTTTTGGGCCACACCCTGTGACGCTCAGGGGTTACTCCTGGCTATGCACTCAGAAGTTGCTCCTGGCTTCTTGGGGGACCATATGGGACGCCGGGGGATCGAACCGCGGTCCGTCCTAGGCTAGCGCAGGCAAGGCAGGCTCCTTACC
The DNA here is from genome assembly GCF_024139225.1 of Suncus etruscus. NCBI lineage: Eukaryota > Metazoa > Chordata > Mammalia > Eulipotyphla > Soricidae > Suncus > Suncus etruscus. Next base: position 108,355,163 of record NC_064848.1, read on the forward strand.
TCCAGCGCCACCGCCCGGCCCCACCTTCTTTCCTTCTTTCTTCTTTCTTTATGTTCTCTTTCTCCTTCCCTCCTTTATTCCTTTCTTATGGCAGTGCTCATAAACATATGTGGTGCTAGGAATATAATCCAGGAAAAACCATATTCAAGGTAACTGCCATACCCACAGTGTTAGTTTATCCTAGTCAAAATATTCTTCTAAGTTTCAGCATACCTAAACAATATGTAATTCCTACAACTAATTAGATTAATATTCTTAACCATATTTATTTAATAATATTCTTAATCATATTGGTTAAATTTAGTTCTATAAATGTGTTTTTTATTTCTAAAAATTGGATAAAGTATAGTAAAAGTAAACAATAGTCAACATGAAAAACATGCAGATAAAGTGAGGGAAATATTTTCATGAGCTGAAAATATGATATTGTTAAGATGTCAGCACTGCCAAGAGTCATAAATTAAAGGGAATCCGCATTAGATTATAATAAAATTTTTAAAAGAAATTGAAGAAAAACTACAAAATTATTTTGTAACCACAGAGGATTCACAATTATTCTAAAAAACCTTAGAATAAATAATAAAAAACAGAAGGCACCAAACGTCAAATTATTTTAAAAAGCTGTAGTAATCACAATCGTATGTAATAGACTTAAGACACAAACAATAATGGGCTATAATTTAAGATATAAAAAAGGGGAGCAGAGAGATAGCACAGTGGCAGGGTATTTGTCTTCCATACAGCCCACCCAGGAGGGATGGTGGTTCAAATCCCGGCATCCCATATGGTCCCCCTAGCCTGCCAGGAGCAATTTCTGAGTGCAAAGCCTGAACATTGCTGGGTGTGACCTCCCCAAAATAAAGATATAAGAAAGCAGCATGTGGGGCCAGAGAGATAGCATGGAGGTAAGGCATTTGCCTTCATGCAGAAGGCCAGCGGTTCAAATCCCAGCATCCCATATGGTCCCCTGTACCTGCCAGGGGCGATTTCTGAGTATAGAACCAGGAATAACCCCTGAGCACTACTGGGTGTGACCTCCCCACAAAAAAGAAAGCAGCACGAGCATATATTTGACAAAATAATAAGAATATTCAAAGGAGAAAATACAATTTCTTCAACAAATGTTGAGAAAATTGCAGTCACATGTAAGAGAATGTAACTTTATCCATATCTAATACAATTTATAAAAACTAACACAAAATTTATTAAATATTTTAACATGAGATTGGAAAGCATGAACTTCTAGAAGTAAACATATGTAGGTATTCTTCCCATTGGTCAAGATAATAATGTTTTAAAATTTTTATATAATGCAGCAAAACCAACATTCAAAAGTGGGACTATATAAAAATGAAGAGTTTCAATACATCAAAAGAAGCTACAATATTTTTAAACCATATATCTGGTTAGGGGTCAATATCTAAAAGAATTTGTGGGGATAGAGAGGTAGTTCAGTGAGTATGACACGACTTGTAAATGGCTGAACAGGGTTTATCACTGTCACCACAAACATCCCCAGAGCACACCAAAAGTAAATTCCTGATCACAGATCCAGGAGTAACCCCTCAAACAAAAAGACTTCACACAGCTCTATACCAAATAATAACAATGGTTTAAAATAATTAAATTATTTGACAATAAGATTAAAATGAGCAAAGAGCATTTATGTTTTTCCAATGAAGACATACAGAAGGTCAACAGGTGCTTTTTAAAAACATCTCAGTATTACTAGCCTTTAAAAATATGTAAATTAACACTACAATGAGACATTACTTCATATCAGTTAAATTGTCTGTTATCAAAAAGTTGAGTCAGATGCTGATGTGAAAGTGAATAAAAGAGAATCCTTGAGCACTGTTTTATTGTAAATTTTATGCACTATTAAAAACATGAAGAATTTTTAAATATGAATGAATTAATAATGAATTTTAATTAATTTAATATGAATTTAAAACATGAAGAATTTTTATATAATGAAAACTGCTATTATAAAATACCAAATATACTCTTATTAATATAGAAAAATATATAAATATATACATAGAAAACAGATATAAAAATACTAATTAAAAATTCATGCTGATCTCTGGTGACAAAGAAGAATACAGCAAAATCAGCTCACAAGCACCTAACCTCAGGTAGGAGTGCCTCTGCCGACAAAGAGTGGAAATAATTCCTGCCTGGCTCTGGGCTACAGCTGACTCTTTTAAAAGTGAAACCTGGGGCTACTTCCTGATTCCCACTGACAAAGAAGAATACAGCAAAAAAAAAAATTGCAATATGGAGTAAGAATAACACTTCAAGTGTGGCAATGGGGAAACAATACAGGACAAGAGCATGAATAGAGAATAAAGATGGCAGCTCTGATGACCCCCAAAAATGCCAACCATCTAATTAACCTTGCAGATAAGGAGCTTAGAATAGAAATATGTAGGAAGTTTGTAGAACTCAAAGAAAGCATAGATTGATCTGAACAGACTACAAATACAGAAGTCAGAAAACTTCAAACTGAAATAATGGGACTAAAAAAATGCAGTAGAGAAAGTAAAAAACTATGGGAAGCCTCTCCAATAGAGTAACAGCAGCTGACGAGAGAATTAGTAAGCTGGAAGATGAGATGCATAATAACTTCATACAACAGAAGAAATTAGAAAAGAACCTCAAAGAAAATGATAAGACAATGGAAAAAAACTCATAGATTTGAATAGATGAAAATAAAGATTTTCGATAATTTCAACAGAAACAACATAAGAATCATTGAAGTTGCAGACACCCAGGAAGAAAATCTCCAGGAAGAATCAACAGTCAAGAATATCATTACAAAGTCTTTATCCCAGAGATAAAGACTGCATGCAACCAAATCCTGCATGCCAGAAGAGTACCAGCTAAAAGAAACCCAAAGAAAAACACCACAAGACACATCCTAGTCACAATGAAGAATCCCACAGATAGAGATAGAATACTGAATGTAACAAGATCAAAAAGGTAAATTACATTCAAAGAAATATCCTTAAGATTTACAGCAGACATGTCACAAGAAACCCTCAAGGCCAGAAGGCAGTGGTGGAATATAGTGACAAAACTCAACAAAATGAATGCTTCACATAGAATACTACACCCAGCCAGACTCACTTTCAGGTTTGAAGGAAGTATGCATGGTTTTATGGATAAACAACAGCTCATAAACTTTACAGACTCAAAACAAACCCTAAAATAAAAGCTGAAAGGTCTACTTTAAGGAAAGAAAGACCAACAGATACACCAAACTTCTACACAAAGATAATGATAAATCTGATGATAACTATCTCAAAGTCAATGGATTAAATGAACTCGTTAAGAGACACAGAGTGGCAAAATGTATCAGAAAGCTGAATCCAATGTTTTGCTGCCAACAAGAAACACAGCTGAATAATCAAAAAGCATAGACTCAAAATCAAAGTCTAGAGGAAAATCATCCAAGCAAACAACACCCATAAAAAGCTGGAGTGGCCATATTTGTATCAGATGAAACAAACTTTAGACTCAGAAAAGTTATAATGGACAAAGATGGTTATTTTTTTTTACTAATCAAAGGATACATACAACAAGTAGAAATCACACTCCTAAGCACCCAATGATAGACCTACAAAATATTCAATACAACTCTTGACAAAACTGAAAGAAGATATTAATATCAGCACAATAATAATGGGAGATCTCAACAATGTCCCAACACCCCTTGATACTTCAATAAGGATGAAACCCAACAAGAATATATTAGTTCTGAAAAGAGAAATGAAAGAAACTGGACTGGTAAACATATATAGGGCACTTCATCCCAGAAAACTATATACACATTCTTCTCCAATGCAGATGGGTCATTCTCCAGGATAGACCACATGTTGGCCCATAAAACATATATCCATAAAGTCAAGAGGAAAAATATTGTACAATCTACCTTCACTGACCACAAGGCACTGAAATTAGATGTGAACTACAAAGAAACACGGAAAAAAAAAACCCTTTAACACCTGGAAACTAAACAGTTCACTATTGAACAACCAGTGGGTCAGAGATAATATCAAAAAGGAAATAAAAACTTTGCTGGAAACAAATGACAATGAAGAATAAATTGTCAGAATTTATGGGACACAACAAAAGCAGTACTAAGAGGAAAATTTATAGCCTTGTAAGCACACTTCAGAAAGGAAGAAGGGGCCTATATAAAAATCTTAATGACATAGTTTTTAGAACTAGAAAATGTCCAACAAAAGGAACCAAAAATAGGTAGCAGAAGGAAATAACAAAGCTTAAAGCAGAAATCAATGAAATGGAAATGCCCCCAAAATTTGAAAGATCAATAAAAAGCAAAAGTTGGTTCTTTGAAAAAATAAACAAGATCTATAAACCACTAGCAAAACTCACAAAGAAATAGAGAGAAAGAAATCTAATACTCTGGATTAGGAATAAAAAGGGGGAAATCACAGATATTGCAGAGATTCAAAGGTTATCAGAGACTACTTTGAGAAATTCTATACCGTAAAACATGAAAACCTGGAGGAAATGGGTAAATTCTTTGGCTATTATAATCTTCCATGGTTAAATTCAGGATAACCATGCATATCTAAACAGATACATCACTACTGAGGAAATTAAAGTGGTCATCAAGAATCTTCTCAAAAACAAAAGCCCAGGATCAGATGGATTCACTAATAAATTCTTTCAAACCTTTCAAGAGGACCTTCTACCAATTCTCTTTAGGCTCTTTCATAAAATTGCAGAATCAGGAACACTCCCAAATAAGTTTTACGAAGCTAACATCAACTGATACCAAAACTAGACAGAGATACTGCAAAAAAAAGTGAAGAAAAAAAGAAAACTACAAACCAATATCCCTGATGAACACAGAGGCAAAGATTTTCAACCATATCCTGGCAAATGGGATTCAATGCCTCATCAAGAAGGTCATTCACCATGACCAAGTAGGTTTCATTCAGGAATGCAAGGATGGTTTAACATCTGTAAATCAATTAATGTAATAGATCATATAAAAAATAAAAATAAAAACCATATGATCATATCAAAAGATTCAGAGAAAGCATTTGATAAGGTCCAACACCCATTCTTGATCAAAACTCTCAGCAAGGAGGGAATGGAAGGAACCTTTCGCAATATAGTTAAGGCCATCTACCACAAGCCAGTGGCAAATATTATCCTCAATGGAGAAAAACTAAAAGCCTTCCCTCTAAATTCTGGCACAAGACAAGGCTGTCCTCTCTTACCACTCCTATTCAACATAACACTGGAAGTACTTGCTATAGCAATTAGGCAAGAAAAAGATATCAAGGGCATCCAGATAGGAACAGAAGAAGTCAAACTCTCATTGTTTGCAGATGACATGAAACTGTATTTGGAAAACCCTAAAGACACTACCAGAAAACTTTTAGAAACAATAGACTCATATAGCAAAGTGGCAGACTACAAAATTAATACGCAAAAATTAATAGCCTTTTTATACACCAATAGTGATAAAGAAGAAATGGATATCAAAAAAAATCTTATTTACATTAGTCTCACACAAACTCAAATATCTTGGGGTCAACTTAAGATGTGAAGGGCTTATATGATGAAAACTACAAAACCCTGCTTCAAGAAATAAAAAAAGTTACTTGAAAATGGAAGCACATACCCTACTCATGGATTGGTAGGATTAATATAATTAAAATGGCAATACTCCCCAAGGCATTGCACAGATTTAATGCAATCCCTCTAAGTATACCCAAAATATTCTTCAAAGAAGTGGATCAAACTCTCTTGAAATTCATCTGGAACAATAAACACCCAATGAATAGCTAGAAAAATTTTTGGGAAAAGGAATATGGGAGGAATAACCTTTCCCAACTTTCAATTATATTACAAAGCAATAGTCATTAAAACAGCATGTCATTGGAATAAAGACAGACCCTTAGAATAGTGTAATAGACTGGAATTCAGAGAATGATCCCCAGATATATAATCAGTTAATATTTGATAAAAGGACAAAAAATGTAAAATGAAGCAGGGAAAGTCTCTTCAACAAATAGTGAATCATTAACCAAGGCCAAATGCAAATGGATTAAAGACCTTGATATCAGACCTGAAACCATAAGGTATATAGAACAACACGTAGGTAAAACACTCCAAGACATTGAAACTAAAGGCATCTTCAAGGAAGAAACAGCACTCTCCAAACAAGTGGAAACAAAGATAAACATATGGGACTATATTAAGCTGAGAAACTTCTGCACCTCAAAGGAAATAATGCCTAGGAATCGAAAGCCACCACAGAATGGAGAAATTATTCATCCATCAGATAAGGGGCTAATATCTAAGACATATAATGTACTGACAGAACTTAACAAGAAAAAAACATGTAAACCCATCTAAAAATGGGGAGAAGAAATGAATAGACACTTTCTCAAAGAAGAAATACAAATGGCCAAAAGTCAAATGAAAAAATGCTGCACATCACTAATCAAAACAACAATGAGTTACCATCTCACACTACAGAGACTGGCATACATAAAAAAGAACAATAATAACCAGTGTGAGCGGGGATGTGGGGAGAAAGAACTCTCATTCATTGCTGGTGGGAATGCCGTCTAGTCCAGCCCTTATGGAAAACAATATGGTGATTTCTCAAAAAACTGGAAATTGAGCTCCCATTTGATTAGGCTACACCAGTCCTAGGGATATATCCTAGGAACACCAAAAATCCAATACAAAAATCTTTTCCTTACACCTATATTCATCGCAGCACTATTTACAATAGCCAGTCTCTGGAAACAACCAAGATGCCCTTCAACAGATGAATGGCTAAAGAAACCTTTGTACATATACACAATGGAATATTATACAGCCTCCAGAAGAAATGAAGTCATAAAATTTTTCTATAAAGGATATACATGAAATCTATTATGCTGAGTAAAATTAGTCAGAGGGAGAGAAACAGACACAGAATAATCTCACTCATTTATGGGTTTTAAGAAAAATTAAAAACATTGAAATAATTTCCAGAGATGAGGACTTGAAGGACAGGCACAAGATATGAAGCAAACCACAAGGAGTGGTGAGTGCAGTTAGAGAAATAACTAAGCTCAGAACTATCATAACAATGTCAGTGAATGAGGGTCTAGAAAGCCTGTCTCGAATACAGGCGGGGACTGGGGAGGGAAGAGATAGGGGCATTGGTGATGGAAAGGTTGCATGGTGAAGGAGGTTTTCTTTTATGACTTAAACCCAACTAAAATTATATTTGTAATCACGGTGTTTAAATTATAAAACAAATTTTTCACAACGGTATTTATAACATTATTTGTAATAGACAAGTCATAAAGGCTATCTTACAACTGAGTTGTTTATCAATGGTTGAAAGGTTATTTTGTATAAAATTAATTATTACTTGTGGTAAAATGGGGAAATACAATATAACAACATGGAATAATTTTTTATGTTAAATCAGTCACACAAAAACAAATATTTTTTTCTTTTGGGGCCACACTTGGTGACACTCAGTATTTACTCCTGGCTATGCACTCAGAAATTGCCCTTGGCTTTGGATGCTGGGGAATCAAACAGCTTTCTATCTTCAGTTAGCACATGCAAAGTAAATGCCCTACTGCTTGTGCCACCACTCCAGCCCCAACACAAATACTTTTTTGTTTTACATATGTGTGAAACCTTAAAATATACATAAGAGAGGAGACAAGACTTTGATCATTGGTGGTGAAAGGTGAGCAAAGAGGTAATTGAGGGGAATGTGATAAAAAAGCAGAAATGTCCATTTATTATCTAAGTTAGTCCTAAGGATGCAATGTACAACATACTATATCTAACTATAATAAATACTAAACCACTGTTTAATTCACACTTCACATACCTAGTGGTGCTCAGGGGCTACTCCTGGGTCTGCAATTAGAAGTGACTCCAGGCAGGCTTGGGGACCATATGGATAGTAGGGCTAAAATATAGGCTGGCTATGTGCAAAGAAACTTCTCATTCTGGCCCTGAAAGTACATATTCTTAAGTGTGAAATTGTCTTAAAACTTGAAGATTTATAGCATACCAATTAGTTCAAAAGAGTCAGATAGAATATAAAGAACCAGACATGTTTTGTACAAATCAGCATTAGAGCAAAAGCTAAAGATCAGAAAGATAGCAAAGGTCCCCCCTTTGCTATAGAATTGTGGAAAATTTCTTTAGTTATTCCCATTGATTTTACATATGTGTTCATATGTTCATATTGCTAATTGTTTAACCAGCAGAGTGCTTGATGTGAGCATAGTTTCTAACTCTGGATCATTCCAACCTGTGTTTGTATAAGCTTTCCTCCTTTGAGACACAATATGATTATTGAACTTGATGTTATATTATCAAGTCTTCACATATTTCAGCAACCGAAATAGAGCATGGCAATAGACTTACAGGGGTCTATACACATTTTCAATGAAGAAAAATGGCAAAATTAATTGATTTTATATGATATATTTGGTATAAGTACCACAAATTTTTCAGCAGGAAGATGCCCAAAACTGGCTATTAATTTAAGATTTTTTTCTTTTAATGTCTATCAAATGCCAAGTTTGTATGCAAGCATTTGGTAGTATAAATTTTACTGAGAATACAGATTATTGTTTTGGTATAAATATTCAGCAATAAGAAAATTAACTTCCTTAAGTCATTTTACAAAATTATTGACAAGTTTTTGTGTTAAAAATATTCCACATACTTCCCTGATTCTGAATTTTGCTGCATAGTTTAGATAGCTTATGAAGCTCAAAACTATAGTCAAAACTATTTTGAGTATTGAGTATGCATTCATGGCATACTCAATTTTATACCTTGAGCTTTGCTTCTCCAATTTTAACAGTAAACCTCACCATTCATTGTACTTGATATTCATATGTTCTGTGTTTTTGCCTAGAAAGCAGATAGATTTTCATATATTTTTGTGGTTATTTTTTCTTTATTCTACAACTGATCAAAATTTCTTTGTTCTTTTTGCAAGGAATTTTCAGTGAGATCTTGGATCTTAATAAAACAGCCTTTGAAGAACTCATAAATATCCTAACTGACTTACTTTTGCTTGAGTTTGAGGTTTAAAAATAAGAATAGCATGGAGGTAAGGTGTTTGCCTTCCATACAGTAGGATGGTGGTTCAAATCCCGGCATGCCATATGGTCTCCCATGCCTGCCAGGGGTGATTTCTGAGAGTAGAGCCGGAAGTAACCCCTGAGCACTGCCAGGTGTGACCCAAAAACCAAAAAACAACCACAAAAAAAATTAGGAGAAGAAAGATAGAACAGCAGACAAGATGCTTCTCATGCAGGATGCCAACCTGGTTCAATCCCCTGAATCACATAGTAGTTCGAAGTACAGAACCAGGAGTAAACACTGAGCATATCCAAGTATAGCCCCAAAGCAAAATAAATATTAATAAATATAAGAAAGAGATAAGGTTCAAAGGGCTAGAGTATGTATGAGACTCTCATTTGGTTCTTTTTACTAGCCACCTACAACCCAGGCCCACCAGTAGCAACCCTGGTGGTCTCCAAGCACCCCAAGCACCAAATAGAGTGAACTGATAATATTGAACACATCTGGTCTGAACAGAACCCCATTTCCTAGTCTCATCAAGTCCAAACCCATCAATGTGAAAGATCTGTGTGCATCAAGTTGTAAGGTGACCTCCCCAAAAAAGTAGAAGTAGGGACCAGGGAGATTGCATAAGGTAAATGCTGTGCATTTAAGTACCACGTGGTCCTCAAGTATACCCAAGTGCATCCCTGGATCTCTTGAGCACCCCTGGATGTGATCTTAGAGACCCCTAGGAACTGTCAGGGTGGCCCCTAATAATCCTTACAACTTCATATCTGAACATGTGCTCATCTTCAGGTCTTTATTTTGAGTCTTTGGCCAAGAAATGCTTTGTGAGTTCCCTACGCTTCTTGAAAACATAGGAAGGCACCCTAAAATGGTAAAATTGAAGTCTGTTTTGATCTAGTACTAATGCATTATCTATTATTACTGTGTCACCAATTAAAATGCTTTTAATGATACACTTTATTTTCTTTCCCTTCCTTTGGTGTTATTGATACTGGTGGTGGTACTGGGGTGTGAGAAGAGGGTGGTGAACTTATACACACTCCTAGATGGAGTGCTCATACTTTCTTGAGGGGGTCACACCTGGCGGTGCTCAGGGGTTACTCCTGGCTCTGAATTCAGAAATCACTCCTGGCAGGCTCTGGGACCATACGAGATGCCGGAATTCTAACCACTGTCCATCTGGATCGGCTGTTTTCAAGGCAAATGCCCTGCTGCTCTGCTATCTCTCTGTCTTCTGCTCATGCATTTTTTTGGGGGTGGGGGGGTTTGGGTCACACCCGGCAGTGCTCAGGGGTTATTCCTGGCTCCATGCTCAGAAATTGCTCCTGGCAGGCATGGGGACCATATGGGACGCCGGGATTTGAACTGATGACCTTCTGCATGAAAGGCAAACGCCTTACCTCCATGCTATCTCTCCGGCCCCTGCTCATGCATTTTTAACTGTGGTGCATACCAGAGTCTTACAGCAGATTGTGATGCTTGTGTACTTGACCAAGGCATTTATTTTCTAAGGTTTTCACTTATGTAGCTGCCGAGTTAGTTCTAGTCTCTTTTTATTGCACTCCAGATAGTACTGTGGATCATAATCTTAATGGAAGCAAACAATAGTGGTGGTTGCCAGAGCTTGCACTAAATATGCTTCCGAAAAGATATGTTTAACTATGTAAACCTATATAAAATAAATTTATGTGTATAAATTTACATTTATAAATTCATTTGATTTCATCTGGGTTTGCTTTGGAATACATGATAAAGAAAATTCAGTAACACTTTTTTTTCATATGGCTCCTCATTTTAATTTTAATGAGATTACCATGAGGTAGGCCCTCATTCTTGAAATATAGCCATGGCTTTTAAAATGATACTTTCTTGTCATGTTTTTCCTTTGTAAATATCTTGGTTCTAAATGACTTTTAATGTGTTCTTGGAAAACAGAGTAGATATTCAGGCTGAAATGTAATGTCACCAATTGATAGGAGGCTTAGATGGAATGCAATATATTAATTTCTGAATATTAAAAATTCAATAACTTAAGTATTTTGGTTTGGGGAAACACCTAGAGGTGTTCATGAGTTACTCCTGGCTCTGTGCTCAGTAATTTCTCCTTGTAGGCTTGGTGGTCATATTAAATGACCTGTGTTACATGTCCACCATGTGCAAGGCAAATACCCTACCTACTACTGTGGCCCCATATATGTTTGAAAATTTAATTGACAAAATAGTAGTACTTAATTTTATGTGGATTAAAGTACTGCAGCAAAATTTCCCTAAAAAGTTGCCTCATTTAAGTCTCATTTTAAATTTTGAGCAAATTGATACTCTCTTGGCTAAGATAAGGATGCTCTGGTCAGTTGTACCTATAACTCGATCCCCCATTCTTCCTGTGTAACATTACCTACAAGAAAGACCTGCCCATTTCTGGTAACATTTGGTAGGTAACAAAAAGGTTTGGCCTGAGGAGAAAGGGGATTTGCATGGATAGAGGATGGAGAAGTAGCAGGAGGAGAGATGTCTGGAAGACAAGTTAGAATGCAGGGCTGAATAAGGATCCAGCATAAATGGTTATGGTAGGCCACACATATTGGCCAGGGCCTGAATAAAGATGATATACTCCAAAGCCTGGCTGTGAGTTTTCTACTTGCCCTATTCTGATACCTGCTGATCCCCTGGCTGCAGGGAGTTGGATACACGTGGTCCTGGGCTGGAGGAGAAAGGCCTCCATCACCATCCACCACCATCCAAGCCCATCCAAAGGGCTTTAATGCAAAGTAGCAACTTTGGAGGCTCTAGAGAGTCTTCATTATTCCATTCTACCTCCATAGGCCTTTGTACTAGCCAATTTATCAATTTTACCCAGTAAGCCATATATTCTCTGCTATGCCACTCAAATTCCTAGAATTGGCCCTTCTTTCCTAAGACAGGCTAAAATTACTTAACTATCTTTCTATTATTGCCTCAGAATTAATATATATATATATATATATATATATATATATATTTCTTATCTTTCTTATTTGATTGGCTTAGAATTATTTACAATTAACTCTTTCCCCATATTAAGTATTTGTGTACTGCTCATCAGCTTCCAGGACTAAATAATCTGTAGAAAAAATATTTCTCTCAAAAATATGCTAAAATGAGTATGTATTACTAAGAATGTCAGACAGACCTATATCTTTGGCAGTATCCACTGCTTGTAGAAGTGATGTTCTCTTCCCTTCAATAATGTTGCTTGGCTTTTGCATAAACCGCCTTTTTGGTAAATTCTTTTGTCAAGCCACATCTTTGACCTAGTGGCATCTGCGTTCAAGCACCACCTTCGAACCCTTTAATGATGTTTGAAAAGTTGAAAAGAAAAACCATGTTTAAAAGAAGACAACAAAGCATATACCACCTGCTGCTGATGCTGAATATGGTTTAACTAATACAAATTGAGACAATGGAACCAAAGTGCTTTAAGAAAGCTAGTTGAGACCGAGATGTAGTACAGGAGGTAAAGTGCTATGCTTGCATGCCACTGACTCCTGTTCAAATCCCTTGTGGTCATATTATCCCCTTAGTTAGAAGAAGCCCCTTAGTACTCAGGGTGTGGCCAGATAACCCTGTGGTGTGTAGGGTTTACTCCTTGACACTGGGTTCAGGAATTACTCCTGGTGGTATTCTGGGGACCATAAGTGGTACTGGGGACCAAATCTGAATTAGGCAAGCAAGTATCTTATCCTCTCTACTACCTTTGTCATCCCAAGTATCTTATTTTTGCTTTATTGCACATAAAATATTTTCCATATTCAACTTTTAAATTCACTATATGTTATATATAATATGTATATTATATATATATTAAATTTTAAATTAACTATATGTAAAGCAGGAGCTTGGAAGTGCTAGTTAGTAAGACTCTCATTCTCCACTTATAAGTGAGTTATCACAGGCTCCACAACTTCTTTGCATTCGAGTTCTGTAATTTGCAAAATGCAACCAAATATTGTAAGTAAATGAATGTAATAAAATAGTTTTACAGTATTATTATGGATTCTGTATATACATATTATACATATAGAACATATAGATATAGAACAGAAATGACATCCAGAAGAATACAGTGAAAAACATTATCAGTGTTTTTATCTTTTCCTCATACTAAAATCACTCAACAAAACCATGGGAATACTGTCATGAAAATACTTTTAGATATATCTCAAAAGACATTCTGATTAAAGCTTCACTGAACGTTAAAACAAACTGGATCTTTTCTCCATGAAGCATTTTTCTTCTATACTAAGAAAAGAGTTAACTATGTTAAAGAATGCTGTCTATTTTTTATTCTCATCTGTTTTATCCATAAACTGTGTTATTTTCCTTTTTTCCTTTCTACATTTTTTACTTACAGCTTCCTTCCTTGTTCCAGAGACATTATTTTAAGCTATCAGCTCAAGGACTCTCCACTGTAATAGCCTTCAAATAACTACACAGAAGATATGGGTAGAAATGTAATGAGAAAAATTAGAAAAGCAACTAATAAACTTCATCTTGGTATGCAGGAAACATCTGGCCTCTATTGACAGTGATATCTTAAATCTTCAGCGCTGGGAAATTTTAAATAGAAGTTAATAACTGTAAGTACAACCTAGAGTGAGCTCAGCAATTCAGACATCAAGCCTAATTCTACTTTAGGATTTACATGACACTACCCTATCAAAAGAACTTTTAAAAATTTTATTGTATAACAACAGTTTTAAGTTGAACTTAAAAGCACAAACCCATGGAGAGGAAAATACCTTTTGTTTTAAATAGATAAAAATACATAAACTTACTAACTATCCCTAAATTTTTATTCTTTTATAGTTAAAATATTTAGTAATCTGTACTCATTTTGTTCACAAGTATATTATTTAATAATAATTTATACTATGATTTTCTTGTTGTACTCTTCAAGAATGACCTAAAATTATTACCACCTTCTATGACCATCCTCCCTGTTTAAATATTGAATGACTGTCACTTACATATCAATGAATTTCAGGTATTCAGTTTAAAAAGCTTTGATGATAAAAAAGAAAATGTGGAGGAAAAATTTTGAAAATGAAAGTAAGTTTGACTATTTGAATGGAAGTTTGAATATTTGAAGTTGGAATTTAAATCAGAGATTAGATTAGAATTAGAAGAGCCAAGGTCAGGAATCACTAGGAAAAATTTGTCACTAATCTTTTCTTAAATTGATGCTGATTCATAACCTAAGAAACTGATTAAATTGCTTTTCTGTCACATGCTAGCACAGTTTTAACAAAATTTGTGGTCAAAGGAATCACAAAAGTTATTCAATTAAAAATATCACTTTTACATCCCACTATGATGTCACAGAAGAGATATCTATTCTCTTGTGTTAATATCAAGTGGGTGGTTGTTATATTAACATATGAAATCTAGTTCAACCTTTTTGGCCATAATTTTGTAGATTAACCATTCTTGAACTCAGGACATGTCACAGTGAGCTCTGTTTATCAAAAATGATGAGGCAAGTTGTTTCAGTGAATTGTGTTAGAAGGATCAAGAAATAATACAGAGATTAATGAAGTTGCTTTACATGTGATTGACTCTATTCAATTCCCAGCACTGCATATGAGCCTCTCCAAGAATAATCTTTGAGCACTCTTTGGTGAATTCCCCAAAATAAACAAACAAGCAAGCAAACAAAGGTAGTGAATTGTGTGAGAAAATATTCTGGGTACTGCAACTGGTATATACACTACCAAGTAATTATTAATGTTCTTCTAAAATGTCAGAGTCATTCTATGAACATAGTAATAGATTCACGGGAAAAGTCACCCACTTTACATTTTGAGTCATGACAGTCCTGGATATATGAGACAACCAATTTAATTTACTAAGTGACAAGCCTAAATCTTTCCTCATATCAATGAGCAACAAATACTGAAGAGATGGACAGTGACTCTCTATTCTCCTTTTTTTTATGTCAATGAATTTCCCCTCTGCATCACTGAAAGTCATCTCAGACCAAACTACAAAATAATTGTTTTAAATTGACCCCTGAGAGTTTTGTTATGCTGAGAAATGCACTTTTGGCTCCACAATAAAATGTAGAGAAATATTAAATTGAACAGCTTATTTGCAAAATTTGAAATTATCTTGACAACAGTCAACTATTATCTCATTTGTCTTATATCAATGAACAATACTATGAAATTTAGTTGAACTTAGAGCCCATAATAGGTGATTTAAGTATATATAAGAAGTGTTTAAATGAAGTTATATAAACAATGCAAGAGATTGGATCAGGACATATAAACAGAACTTGTTTTTTGACTTTACCTAGAATCTAGCACTTACACTTCTATTTGATTTATATTTTGAATCAGATTAATGTTTTTCTACTTATATTGTAAGCTGTCAAAGTTTATTCCCAAGAAAACTTTTTACATTTATAGTGCTGGTATAGAAATTTCTGCTAATTTGGCATTCGGTTTTCAAAAACATCCGTTTTTAAAAGTCATAAATGAAAATATGTTCCTAGAATTTTATTAGTTTCTAATTACATTTGTTAATGTTCTTCTTTGTGTGATAAAAATAAAAATATGCGGGGCCGGAGAGATAGCATGGAGATAAGGCATTTACCTTTCATGCAGAAGGTCATCGGTTCGAATCCCGGCGTCCCATATGATCCCCCGTGCATACCAGGAGCAATTTCTGAGCACGAGCCAGGAAAAAATCCTGAGCACTGCCGGGTGTGACCCAAAAACCACAAAAAATAAAATAAAATAAAAATATGCTACTGAGACAATAAATAACTACACAGAACTACCATAATTGTGTGAATGAATGAGGGAACTGGAAAGCCTGTCTAGAGTACAGGTAAGTTTTAGAATTTTTGAATAGACTGATTCTTCTCTATTATAATTATCAACCCAATCAAAGTTATATTCGATCTTGATCCACTATATGATTAGAGTTATAATCATTATGTAGAAAAACTTCCTATTACAAATATTCACATGCCTAGTCTAACTAGTTAGACATTATAGAAAGATACATAAAAGAATGCCAATTAATTCAGAGAAAAGTTACTGGTTCATGTGAGGTGACTTCAAAATCAATATGAAGATCTTAGTCTTCATCTCATAATTCACACTGAGGTCTCTTTCATTTTAATGACTTTTATGTTCATGTACTCAAAGGAAAAACTCTTCTTGTAACTTGCTATAGTAAAAACAGAGGTCAGAAATATAATGTGTCAGGTATGGTGTGTGCCCTGTAGATGGCCAACCCAACACAGTTTATATTTAATGTACTGCAAATGGTCCCATAAACATGACTAGGAGTGATCTCCAAGCACAGATGAGGTATAAATGTAGGACATTCCCAGGTATGTCCCCATTACAAAACAAAACGAAACAAAACAAAAAAGTGTGTCAAACTTACACAAGTATGTTAATCTTACTAAGTGTCAGCCTTACTCAATCATAGTATTCCTTACACAATCAAACTCTCACATTTTTCACTTATTGGTAGCTGTAACAGAAATCCTAGTCCAAAGAACTTGTATTTTGGGTTATGTGGATTTTAATCTTGACTGATTAGTTTTTCTATAATGTTTACCTTACTTCATAAAGTAGTTTAAAGTTTACACCTAAAAGTACCTTACCTGATATTATATCTTACAGTTATATCTTATAGTTTTTATTTAATTTTGGGGTTGATCTGCACTTGATATTTGTGGTTGCCATCTCTGATTTTCCATGTGAAGACAGGATTGAACTGAGGTTAGTTAACTGTGCCTTAACCCTGAACTATAGATATTAAAATAAGAAATAGATTCAACATTATCTCACAAACAAATTCTCTACAGATTTACAACTAATTTATGAATATTACCTCCTTTTAAAACTAGAATTCATCCTTTTTATTCGGGAGGGGCAGGAGTTGATAACATAATTAATGATTATCAAAAATTTATAAAAGCATGTCAAATTATTGGCTTCATAAACTTCTCCTTTTTCCCTCCTTTATTCTTCTCAAAATTTCTCCTACCAATACCAATACTTAAATATATGTGAAGAAAAACCTGTTACAAGTCCAAGAACTTTAAAAGAAGGAGCAAGTAGAATGACTTAAGAACAATTGTCTTCCAACTGAGACCTCGTAAGGAAAGGGAATACATTTCCTCCCCAGAGAAATCAGGCATTAAGGAAACAGAGTGAGCTCATATCCTAAATTCTCCGACATCAAGTCGTCTCTAGGACACCCACTTCCAGAATGTTCTTTTTGTAAAATTCAAGCTGTTCAAAAAATCTTGGGCACAGAACAGTGATGTGTCTCACACATTACGTGTTGAACACGTAATTTTAAAAAACCTGAGGCTCTGTCAAAAGTGACAAGTAGAGCCACCAGTATATTCTGCAACTATCCCTTATGACAAACATTTTTTAACCTGAATTAGAGAAGACAGATGACTAATTTGTTTCAAATATGCTAAAATATTGAAAAAAAAACACACCCTTAAGAGGAATAGAAAATAAAGATACATAGAAGGGAAAAGTACATTATAAGATAAAACTTTTTCTTTGCAATTTTTTGGCTTTTGGCGGGGGACACACCCAGCTGTGTTCAAGGGTCATTCCTGGTTCTGAGTTCAGGAATTACTCCTGGCTGTGCTCAAAAGACCATATGGGAAGCAAAGGATCAAACTGGCTCTACTCTATGAAAGGCAGGCACCCTCCTCACTTTGTTATTCCTCAGGCCCCTCCTTTGCCATTTTTAATATAAAAGGTGCTTTGAAGACTAAGTGGAAGAAAACGTAGGCTTCTCCCTATTCTCATTATTTTCTGGAGCTAAACCTATATCAA
This sequence comes from Suncus etruscus, assembly GCF_024139225.1. Taxonomy (NCBI): domain Eukaryota; kingdom Metazoa; phylum Chordata; class Mammalia; order Eulipotyphla; family Soricidae; genus Suncus; species Suncus etruscus. The sequence goes on from NC_064848.1 coordinate 108,373,147, forward strand.
ATTCTAGAGAAATAGAAAATAAAAACAGTAAAAGTGAATGAATCAGTCTTCATCTCTGGTCTGACTTGCTCACTTTGTCCTGTGTCATATCTCTAATAACTTGATTGTGGCTTTTATGAAATGTGCTGGCTCCCAGTCTGCCTGCCCTTCACATCAGCCAATATGCTTCAGGCAGAGATTATCATGGTTGTACTCATTTCTACCCATTAGGATTAGAATGAAAGGAAGAATGGTATGGCCCTGGCTCAGAGATTATCATGAAAATCTTTGATATGATTCATGTAAAATGATGGAGCAATATATACAGTATAGGGGGAAGTGTAAGTTCTTATAAAATGAGGAAAGGACAAAGAAAAATGGAGAATGTTAGTACAGTAAGTGAAGTGAAGAGATGGGTACAGGATGATATAAAAACCAAGAGTGTTTTATTGTTTTGTTTTTGATTTTTGAACCACACGTGCGTGGTTGGGGTTTACTATTATCTCTGTTCATGTTTTATTTCTGGTAGGGTTGAGATGAATACTCTAATCTCTGCCAGCTGCTTTCAAGGTATAGGCCTATACTACTGTACTATGTCTCCGGCCTTAACCATGTTTTACTAACCTCATCTACCATTGTAGTTGTAGGTATTAAAAAAATAACAATTGGGAGAGACCTACATTCTTGATTATGGTCACCTTACACATCTTAGTAACTACAAAGTGTTATCTAGGCAAACTCCTTGAGCTTCAAAATTCTCAGCCATTAAACACACATTAAAAATTTACCCTGCAAATCTAGTAGCATTTATCCTTACTATGAAATGTCCTGTGACTAGAACAAAGCTGGGAGCTAAATAAGAGATATTAACTTGATAACATAACAAGATAAACTCTCAGATCCCTTAGGAAGCCCCCAAAAGCCAAAATTTGTCTAAAGGAAGGTTTTCTTTTTTACTCTTAAACTCTCATTTTTATGAAATTCTTTTGGTTTTAGATATGATGGATTGTCTTTCTTATGCAATTATTTTGTTAAGGTATTAATTATTTAAAGCTTGGAAAGTTTTATTCTTTTTGTTTTTGTTTGAGGGTTGAGTTGGATCACACACAGGGATGCTTATGACTCACTTTTGGGTTTATTCTCAGAGATCACTCCTGGTGGTGGTTCAGAGGACTATCATGTAATACTGCAGACTAAATCAGAATCAACTAATCACACTCAACCTGATCCACTGTACTATATATACCACTCAGATTCCTGAGACTTATAATTTAAATAAGCATTATACTTCTCAGTTTAAAATAAGGTAAAAGGGATAAAAAGACTAACATCAGATCAAGTTTTTAGGGCAAACATTAAGTTTTTAGGGCAAAAACAGATAAATGGAAATAGTTTAAGAACATAAGCTAGGGGCCGGAGAGATAGCATGGAGGTAAGGCGTTTGCCTTTCATGCAGGAGGTCATCGGTTCAAATCCCGGCGTCCCATATGGTCCCCAGTGTCTGCCAGGAGCAATTTCTGAGCCTGGAGCCAGGAATAACCCCTGAGCACTGCCGGGTGTGACCCAAAAACCAAAAAAAAAAAAAAAAAAAGAACATAAGCTATAAAAACAGAACTATCTAAGAGCCAGAATTATAGCATAATGAAAACTAAGTACATTGAAGAGAAACAACCACCTGCACTTTGCCTGAAGTCAGGTTTTTAGGGGATTATGTAACATTTGAGGTCGAACCAGAACTAGTCAAAAGAAAACAAAACAAATTTTTCTAGTTGGTATGTGTATGGAAACATAATTACTTCAAATAAATATTTTATATTTGTCTCATTGCTGTTGATAATATTTTATATCATGAAACCCTAATTTAATGGTGTAAATCCTTTCTCAATAGTAAGATCATATTCCTATTAAGCTTCTGTTAGCTTAGATTCAGTTCTCACTTAAATTTTACATTTATATTTTTCTATAAAATTTTATGAAGTTATATTTTATTTTAATAAAATTATATACTTTTACATTTATATTTTTGCACTTATATCTTATTTATTTTAACCTATATGATCCATGCAATGTTGCAAACTTAATGGAAATGTTGTAAATTTAATGAAACATAGTAGTTTTAATAAATATAATCTTCCTCACTGTTTGCTGATATTCCATCATTGTTACTTTTAAAGATATGTAATATGTTTTATTTTAATCAGTAGACATTGTAAGCAATCTTTATATTTATTAAGCTTGACTATCGATTCTTATGAGTCAATTTATTAGCCTTTAAGCCAAAAAGCTAAAAGTGGTTAAAATTTCCAATAAGTAAATGTTGCTCGAAATCTAAAATTTTGTATTCTAAGAATTTCAAAACCTTGCAAATTACCTTCCTGGACATTGACAACAAATGTATTTGTCTTTCATAAAGTTATGTGATAGAAAATATGGAGGTTTTAAATGAGCACTTTAAAAGAAAACTAATGATTACATATTGTGAAGTAACTTAACTTTTACAAAACATTTGGTCTTTTAAGATCATGGAAAATTATAGTTATCTAAATTAGTAACAGTTTCATTTATTTTTCTATAAATATTTATATAGCATACTGCATATTCCAAATATGGAGGATGTATCAATGATACGTTTTTGCCATTTAATAAGTTCACAGTCTGTTAAGTAGGGAACATCCCAGAGAGAGCAAAATTATGCTCCCCAAAACAAGGTAGCCTAACAAGTACAGGGATAGTGGCACATAAGAAGCACTAATATATGCAAGAGATGCTTTTACAAAGAAATTCTTAAATTTAATCTAAAAGGGTAAATAGGACTAATGACATGCAATTTAGGATTATGCATTAAAGCATTATTTATAGAGATTTTCAATGTAACAGGCATATTTGCATTGGTTTTCAAAGAGTATTATTAAATAATTCTCACACACCAATCATTTGCAGTGGACATTATGCAATAAATCACAATAGGAAATGTTTTGTGTTACAAATTATAAAAGTTGTGCTACATATTATGAATATTATAAAATTATAAAAAGTGTGCTACATATTATGAAAAAACGCTTTGTGTTATAAGTTACAAAAACAAAAGCAAAACATATCTCTTCCAAAACTCTCAATAAAAACTATATTCTGAAAACATATCACCACATATTAGATAACTATGTTTTATAAACAGCTTGATGAAATATATGGCAAGGTTATCCCACCCTTGGATTGCTGTGTCCCAGAGATATTCAGGGTCTATTATAGACTTGAGGGTAAGGTCACTTACCATGTTACCAAACTTGAACCCTGGCATCCTTCATGCAAAGCAAGTGCTTGGTGGCCCACTAAGTTTTTTCAGACACCAAATTTCAAATTTTATTTTTTAGTCCTTTGAATGGAAGCATGGCTACTTTATAAAGAGTAATACTGTTATCAACTTCCTAGTTAGATAGGGACAAAATAACGTTGAAAGAAATATTATCAAAAGCATAATTGCCACTGTATGTGTGCCTATCTCTTTGCTGTCAGATTTTCCTGATTGCAAGTAAAGTCAAAATCTTTTTGAAACATCTTTGTGCTTGATTAATGAATGACAAACCAGTTTTAAATTAGTATTTCAACACCATTATGATCTAAATGATATGCTCCATCATACATCTGCCCTCTGTTTTTTTTTTAATTATGATTAGAATGGTTTCCTTTCACAGGGAGATTCACTATTGTTATTGGAATTATTGCCTCTTGTTAGGCTGTAAAATGGGTTCAGGCCTCTAGATAAGGGGAGTTTCCTGTGTCTTAGATAAGGTATCATACTAGCTCCCAAACAAGCTAAGTTGATGATACTATTTGGAGCATCCATCCTGACTCTTGAATAATCAAATCTTACATTTTGTCTTCATGTATTCTTTCAGAGTCAAATTCAGAAGAACAAAAGTCACTTTAAATAGCCAGAATTCCTAATGTTTTTATATTATAAAATTTCCAGGGACTTGTACTTTTTTTGAGTTTTTTGTTAGTTTGTTTTGTTTTGGCTGGGACTGCAGGGTCAGCTTGTAAACAGGGCTCAGGAGGTCGAAATGCCACACTAGTGATTCTCAGCCAACCAAGTTAGCATTTAAATGTAAGGACAGAGAATATGAGGCTGTAGTGTCCCTGAGGTTCTGGGAATACTGGTTCATCTCGGAGATGTTGAAGGTTTCTAGAGATATATCAATATTGGAGGAACATGTGATGCTGAATAGGATATGGATATTATTTTCTCACCCATATATTTATGCTTATGATTCACATTATTTGTTATCCATTTACTTTTTTTTTTGGCACACTCTTCAAAAAATTTAGTTAATCCAATAGATAGTATTCAAAGTTATAATGTGTATTTCCTGTGAATTTTGGTGTTCACAGGTGTTTGTCTTTATATAAGACCACAACCACACGTTATCCACATAAGTAGAGACAGTGAAAACTACCCATTGGATATCTCTTACTCTCTTTATTCTATATCTCCCATCTATTAACTCATAATTCACTGATAGCTAATTTTTGATACCTTTTGAATTATATCATTCCACCAAGTATATCTATCATACTTTCCTACATTATCAATATATACACCCCTCTCATTTGTTCTGGATCTCAGAGTTAAGCCTATTCAGACAAAGGACTTTTACCTGTGTTAAAGACTGGTGCTTGTTGATTTATAAAAACTGCAAAATTGAATGTTTTACTTATGTGGATGAGAAGTCTCCTTCTCCTCATATCTTTAGTGCCCTTGGGACATCAGGTGCTCAAATAGTGCCAATAATGCAAGAGATGACCTGCTGTGGTCCTGTGCATGTAGGCATGAGCTTTCAGATTCTTTTGCAATCTCACTGACTCTCAAGGATTTTATATTTCTAATAATTGGGATCAGGATAATTTTTCAAAAACTAGAAAGGTGTCAAAAATACAGAATTCTCAGAATGGCAATTAAACACCCTGGGAAATGAGTAGAAGATGACAGAAATACATTAGGTAAGTGTAGCCCATGTGTAGCTGATATGGTTGAGATGTGTCAAGGAATTGAGTTTATAAATCAGTTATATAACAGAATTTTAACACTGAGTTAAAAAAATTTCCTGAATTCCAGAAGAAAACTTATTATTTTAAGCTCCTTAAAAGTCACCTGCCAAGTTTACCCAACCTGAATGAAAAACTATAGGCATGATCCTAGTTGAGAAAGTTAAATATCAAGTCACTTTTAGGTTTCCTCAATCAGAAGGGCTTCAAATTTTCAATAATTGCTTTCCTCCAGCTTTATTAAAATGACATGGTTGTGAAGTAAGCCTAAAGAGTATTTATCTTAGTATAACTAGGATTCCTAACTTCCACAAAGGCTTGTTTTATTTTTAGATCCGAACACAACAGGGAAATAAGAGTATCCCATAAACTCAGGGTACATCGAATATTGGTTCTGTTACATTTGGTGATATAGTGGACAAGAGTTTCTTGAATCTTTAGTGCCACTAAAGTCTCTAAGATTTAACTGTAACCTTGATAAGATAGAAAATAAATTCCACAGTAATAAAGATTGAATTTCCCTCATATCAGCCACTATATTGGGTACCTAATAGGAGTTTATAAAAAGATATAGTAGCATGATATATTTCTTCTTCTGGATTGTGACTATAAATTCATGACCACTGCAAATCACACCTACTAATGTGTGGATACCTATCCTTGGCTCTACATTTGCTCATACAAAGTGCTTAGATTATTAAAACATAGTTAAATGACCTTCCAAATATGTAAATAAATGTTATTTCCCAGTCACTTTAAACAAAAATGTATTCATTTTTTTACCCTTATGAATTCTGAATATAAAGAATCTAAGCCACATAATCAAGTCTCATAGTCAAATCAAACCTCTTGATGGTGAAAGTTCTCATATCCTCCACTCCGTGTATCACTCCATGTATCTAATTCCATCAATCAAATGCTGGTACTGCCTTTTAGTTTGAGTGACACGAGAATATTTTCAATTTACAAGACTCCTATAGATAAAGCAAAACATTTTTATAGTGGGAATAATAATGATGGCAGGAGTTTTGCTATTTTATTTTTCCTTTCTTAGCTTGCTGTTGATTTAAGTAGTTTTAAAGAAAGGTGCATGCTCCTAATCATCATCAAAAGAAAAAAAAGAAAAAAAAGGGGGGCAGAGCTATATAGCACAGTGGTAGGGTGTTTGCCTTGCATGTGGCTAACCCAGAATGACCTGGGTTTGATTCCTGGCATCCCATATGCCACACTCTTCCCGAGTCTGCTAGGAGCAATTTCTGAACCCAAAGCCAGGAATAACTCTTGAGTACCACAGTGTGACAAAAAAACCAAGAATAAAAAAAAAAAAAAAAAAAGACCCATTATAATTGTTTTCATCTAGCATGCCCTTGGATGGGTTGATTTGTATCCCAAGGGTATTTTTTTTATAATTTCAGAATATACACTCTGATTTTTCTCAGATCATATAAATCTTTTGCCTTTTATAATTTCAAAATTATTAATATAATGCCATTGCTATACCAGAGAATTCTTTTTTTTTCTTTTTCTTTTTTTTTTTTTTTTGGTTTTTGGGCCACACCCATTTGATGCTCAGGGGTTACTCCTGGCTATGCGCTCAGAAGTCGCTCCTGGCTTGGGGGGACCATATGGGACGCCGGGGGATCGAACCGCGATCCATCCTACGGTAGCGCTTGCAAGGTAAGCACCTTACCTCTAGCGCCACCTTCCCGGCCCCTCAGAGAATTCTTAGATCACATGAAGTACATCATATGAAGTAAATACTTTACAGATCTTAAGATTCAATCTTTTGTAACTTATGGTTCACTGACCACCACTAGAATCCTAAATCAAAACACAACAGCAACAAAAAAATGTTCTTTATGGAACTTACCTATCATCTCCATCACCTGTTTTGTGTAGTTTGGTATGTGTATATATATATATATATATATATATATATATATATATATGTTTAAAAATAATAAAGTACTCCAAAAGTAAGAATTAAAAATGACCAAAGAATAGTGGTATTCTTGAGACAAGGGAGATATTTTGTGTTTAACCCTGGGTATAGCTCTAGCAGTCCCAGGTACCAACCATAGTAACCAAGCATACATGCATCCTCAGCACTGGCACTGTAATATCCAGTACAGTTAACTTTGTATCACTGGGAGTTACCACTAATCACTGTTTTGAAACATATAATACCAAATACTACTATGTAGAGAAGTAAAAACAGTTCAAATAAAACAATACCTATATAGTAAAGTAGATAATACTGTATACAGTAGCCATCATTTAACATATACTTTGTTAACCTAAAAGTTTTCTGCACACTTATATTCATTTCAGTGTTCTTTACAATAGCCAGGATCTGAAAAAAAAAAGATAATAAAACCAAGTGCCAAAAAAAGATGAGTGGTTAAAGAAAGTACAGAATATCTCCACCATGGAATATTACTCAGTTATCAGAAAAAATAAAGTCATAAAATTTTCTTATATGTGGATGAACATGGAAACTAATATGCTGAGTGAAAACAGTCAGAGGGAGAGAGACAGACACAGAATAATTTTACTCATCTGTGGATTTTAAGAAAAATAAAAGACAGTATTGTATTAATACCCAGAAACAATACAGATGAGGGCTGTAAGAAATGGGCCATGATATGAAGCTTACTACAGAGTTGTGAGTACATTTAGAGAAATAACTACACTAACAGCTATCATGAAAATGTTAAGAAGTGAGGGAAGTAGAATGCCTGTCTTGAATAGAGGCAGGGTGTGGGAGAGGAGTGAGATGGGGGCATTGATGGTGGGAATGTTGCACTGGTGAAGGAGGCTGTTATTTCTATAATTGGAACCCAACTACAAATATTTTTTAACTTTATTTATTATTTATTTATTTATTTATTGGTTTGGGGCCACACCCAGTAGTATTCAGGGGTTATTTCTGGCTCTGCACCCAGAAATCACGCTTGGCAGGCTGGGGACCATATGGGATGCTGGGAATTGAATCAGGTCTCTCCTGGGTGGGCCACATATAAGGCAAACACTCTACCGCTGTGAGGCTCCCTAACTACAAACATATTTGTAATCATGGTGCTTAAGTAAAGATATTTAAAAAAAAAGGACAAATAGGGATTAAAGAGACAGAAAGGGGCTTGCCTTGCCTGTGGCAGCTCCATTATTTGATCTCTGCACCCCATATGAACTGGTCCCCAAGCCTGCCCAAAAGTGATCTCTAAGTGCAGAGTCAGTACTAAGCTCTGAGAACTGCCAGCTATTGCTTCTAAACAAACAAAAGACAAAATAAAAATTAACCCAAAAGAATAAATAGATTTTATTTGTTAATATTATTAAATAATACCATCAATTATTATACATAAATTTTATAAAATTAGATATTTAATTTATAGAAAATCATCTGCTATATTAAAGTCTTCACAAGCAAACAAACTGTCAGATTATAAACTAACCTAACTGAAAGGCACTGTCTGTAGTTTTGACAACACAAGTGCTCATAATTTCAATTCATGAAAGGACATGCTACTAGTTAACTCTTGTGTACATGCCAACAATATGCCTGAAGCAATTATTCAAATTAGAGCCATCTCCTAATTATACTCAAATATGACTGTGGTTATTATTGATTCATTTATTATTTTATGTAAAGCTAATATTATTATGATATATATAATACATACAAATAGCAAAATTTTGGAGACTATGTTTATTATTCTTTTAAACTTAAAATGGGTAAAAATGAGATTGAGTGGCTTTCCTAAATTTATATGATTACTCAATAGTAATAAAGTTGCATATACTTTTATTATAATGCTTCCTGTCCTATATAGGGCACTGTTAGGTTTAAGATAATATGTGTAATATAAAAGCACAAATACTTACAAAATAATCACAAATTCTTAGTAAGTTTTGAATTCTCTAAATGATTATATTTTGAATCATGAAATTTGAGGATGAAATGAAACTAGAAAGATAATTTCTATTCTGCAGTTGCTTACAGGCTAGGGAAGATTACGTAGATGTTAGAATTTAATGTGAAAATTTTAAGTTATATTTATATTATATTATAAGTTATATTTATAGAATTTAATTGAAATTTTTAGGTTATATGTAAAAGACACTCTTGAATGCTAGAAATCATATATTATATAATGACACAGGTTTTGAGGATACAGATATAAATAACACATAACAATTAATGTACTTATATTTATAATATACATAATTTATGAGATATTACAGAATGATAAGTACTTAAAAGAAAGTAAATGAGGATAAAGGATATAGATTACCTAATGTCAATAATAAGCCTGACATTTGTATCTTGGAAGATACAATGAACTCAGATTAATCTGGTAAATTGCCAAATCTGGAAATGCATATTAATAAAACGTCAAACTCATTGTTGTGGAAATTGGGTAAAGGAAAGGGAGTGTGATAGAAAAAGGAAGTGGAAGTAGTCCAAGCCAGATAATTAAAGGTTTATAGGTCATAGTAGGAATTTCATCTTATTCCATGTATTTTGGGAAGTGAGTGAAAAATAAGGGAATATAGGGAAAAGAGCAAAAGTAAGATGGCTAGTTAAGTGACTAGGAGAAAAAGCTAGAGAGTCTTAAGGATAATCTGACATAGGATAAAAGGGAAAAGAAAAGGGGAGGTGATAGGGATGTGCATTGTGTATGTATGTGTTTGATTATATATGCACTTATAAACATAAATCCTATCTTAAATATATGGACACATTAGAAATAGGGCATATTTTCCAATGAATTACTTGAAGTAGGATTAATCCTGACAGTTGGCCTGTACAGTGATCTCTACTCAGCCTTTAGGAATAGTCTTTAATAATTAATAAGTCTTTATTAATATGATTACCTCAAATATATAACAAAATATCTCCAAAGTAAAATAATTAAAATGTCTATTATTTTATCTAAATAGCCAAAAATGAAGAGATAAATCTTGAAAGATGAATATTAATAAAGTGTGATAGAACGTTTGCATGTTATTTTTTAAATTCTCCTCTTATACTAGAACAGATAGAAGGGATAGGCCTCAATAGAGATTAAGTGTAATGAAGTTAATTAGTCCAGGAGAGTTCAGCATAAATAAATTATTTTTTTTTTGCTTGCTTGTTTGTTTGTTTGGGGATCACACCCTGTGATGTTTAGGGGATACTCCTGGCAGGCTCAGGGGACAATATGGAATGCCTAGGTTCAAATTCATGGCTACATGCAAGGCAAATACCCTACCTGTTGTGCTATTGCTCTGCCCTTCAAGAAATGAAGAAGAAAAAATGTAGAAAAATACTAATAATATTTTAATAAGTTATATTTAATGCTACATTTTAATATTTTAGAAGTATCCAAAATATTAGACATTTTTTCCAGTTTCCCTAACATCCATAGGTAAAGTACATAATTTAATTTACTATTGATCTATTTTTTTTTTTTTTTTTGGTTTTTGGTTTTTGGGTCACACCCGGCAGCGCCCAGGGGTTACTCCTGGCTGTATGCTCAGAAATTGCCCCTGGCTGGCACTGGGGACCATATGGGATGCCGGGATTCAAATCACTGTCCTTCTGATTGGAAGGCAGACACCTTACCTCCAGGCTATCTCTCTGGTCCCTATTGATCTATTTTTTTTCAAATATCATTGCCTTATAAAATTAATATTAGATGTGCCTCAAAGTGTTCATAAAACATGAAGTCCATCACTAAAAGTTTCTTTTTTATTGGTGGGGCTATATTGGAACAAATCTTGCAATGCTTAAGAACTACTTTTGGCTCTATGTTCAGAGACCTTCCCTAATGATGCATGGGACAATAGTGCTGGGGAATGAACCTCCATGGTGGCCATTTATGTGCTTTAAATACTATGCTATGTTTTGAACCTATATGTGGTATTCTTTCTCTTTTATGTATGCAAAGGCATATTTTGCTGCATATAGGAATAAAAATGTGAAAGCATTTTGTTAGAAATTACTTTAAATTACTTTAAAATACTTTAGGGGGCTGGAGAAATACAGCAAGTAGTGTATGTGGTTTGCATGCAGTTAACCCATGTTCAATCTCTGGCATCTCACATGGCACCCAGAGAACTACCCAAAAAAATTTCTGAGTAACAAGCCAAAAATAAACCTGAGCATCAGTAAGTATGTTTCAAAGCCAAAATTGAAAGAAAGAAAAAGAAAGAGAGAGAAAGAAACAAAGAAAGACAGAAAGAAGAGAGAGAAAAAAAGAAAGAAGGAAGAAAAAAGAAAGAAAGAAAGAAAGAAAAAAGAAAGAAAGAAAGAAAGAAAGAAGAAAAAGAAAGAAAGAAAGAAAGAAAAAAGAGAGAGAAAGAAAGAAAGAAAGAAAAAAGAGAAAGAAAGAAAGGAAGAAAGAAAAAGAGAGAAAGAGATAGAAAGAAAGGAAGAAAAAAGAAAGAAGAAAGATAGAAGAGAGAGAAAGGGAAAGAAGTGAGAAGGAATGAAGGAAGAAAAAAAAAGAAAAAAGAAAGAGAAAGAAAAAAGAGAGAAAAAGAGAAGGAAGGAAGAAAAAAGAAGAAAAAAGAAAGAAAGAAGAAAGATGAAAGAAAAAGAAAGAAAGAAAGAAAAGAGAGAAAGAAAGAGAGTGAAAGAAAGAAGGAAGGAAGAAAAAAGGAAGAAGAAAGAAAGAAAAAGAAAGAAGAAAGAAAGAAAAAGAGAAAAAGAAAGGAAGAAAGAAAAAAGAGAAAGAGATAGAAAGAAGGAAGGAAGAAAAAGAAGAAAGAAAGAGAAAGATAGAAGAGAGAAAGAAGAGAGAAGGAATGAAGAAAGAAAAGAGAAAGAAAGAAAGAAAGAAAGAGAGGGAAGGAAGGAAGAAAAAAGAAGAAAGAAAAAGAAAGAAGAAAGAAATAGAAAGAAAGGAAGAAAGAAAAAAGAGAGAAAGAAAGAGAAAGAAAGAAGGAAGGAAGGAAGAAAGGAAGAAGAAAGAAAGAAAGAAGAAAGAAAGAAAGAAAAAAGAAAGAAAGAGAAAGAAAGGAAGAAAGTAAGAAAAAAGAGAGAAAGAAAGAGAAAGAAAGAAGAAAAAAGGAAGAAGAAAGAAAGAAAAAGAAAGAAGAAAGAAAGAAAGAAAAAAGAAAGAAAAGGAAAGAAAGGAAGAAAGAAAGAAAAAAGAAAGAAAGAAAAAGAAAGAAGAAAGGAAGGAAAAAAGGAAGAAGAAAGAAAAAGAAGAAAGAAAGAAAAAAAGAAAAAGAAAGAAAGAAAAAAAGAAAGAAAAAAGAAAGAAAGGAAGAAAGAAAGAAAAAAGAGAAAGAGAGAAAGAAAGAAGGAAGGAAGGAAAAAAGGAAGAAGAAAGAAAGAAAAAGAAGAAAGAAAGAGAAAAAAGAAAAAGAAAGAAAGAAAAAAAGAGAGAAAGAAAGAAAGAAGAAAGAAAGAAAAAGAAGAAAGAGAAAGAAATAAAAATGAGAAAGAGAAAGAAGGAATGAAGGAAGAAAAAAGGAGAAAGAGAAAGAAAGCAAGAAAAAGAGAAAGAAAGAAAGAAAGACAGAAAGAAAGAAAGAAAGAAAGAAAGAAAGAAAGAAGAAAAGCAAGAGAAAGAAAGAAAAAGAGAAGGAAGAAAAAAGAAAGGAAGGAAAAGAAAAAGAAGAAAGAGAAAGAAAGAAAGAAAGAAAGAAGAAAGGAAAAAATAGAGAAAGAAGGAAGGAAGGAAGAAAAAAGGAAGAAAAAGTAAAAGGAAAGAAAAAGAGAGAGAGAGAAAGAAAGAAAGAAAGAAAGAAAGAAAGAAAGAAAGAAAGAAAGAAAGAAAGAAAGAAAGAAAGAAAGAAAGAAAGAAAGAAAGAAAGAAAGAAAGAAAGAAAGAAAGAAAGAAAGAAAGAGAAAGAAAGAAAACGAACGAACGAACGAAAAAGAGAGAAAGAAAAAGAGAGAAAGAAAAAAGAAAGAAAAAGAGAGAAAGAAAGAAAAAAGAAGAAAGAAAAAAGAAGAAAGAAGAAAGGAAGGAAGGAAGGAAGGAAGGAAGGAAGGAAGGAAGGAAGGAAGGAAGGAAGGAAGGAAGGAAGGAAGGAAGGAAGGAAGGAAGAAAATAAAAAAATTATGTTCTAAAGGCTGGAATCATAAGGAACACTTGCCTTCCATGTCCGGACTTGGATTCAATCCCTAGTATCCCTTATGTTTATTCCTTCATTGGTCCCTTGGAGAAGAACCAATCCCTGAATATGCTGGGTATGTTCCAAAAACACAAATAAAGAGGAAAAGAAGAAAGAAATTTATACATTAGCTGGTGAAAGGTGCATTGAATGTTAACTGGATCTATTAGATTGTTCTTGTCTTGTCATTTCTTTTTTTCCTTTTTTTTGTTTTTGTTTTTATTTTTTGGGTCACACCCAGTGACACTGAGCTATGCACTTAGAAATTGCTCCTGGCTCTGGATACAATGTATTAGGATCCAAATAATGGAATGTGATTTTTTTGTTTGTTTGTTTGTTTCTGGGTCACACCGTGTGGTCTTAGGGATTACTCCTGTCTCTGTGCTCAGAATTTTCTCCTGGCAGGTTTGAGGGACCATATGGGATGCCGGGGATAGAACAAAGATCAGGCTCTTGCAAGGTAAACATTCTATCTATTGTGCTAGTTATTGCCTTTGCCTCTGAAATGTTATTATAAAAAATTGCATGTCTTAATACTATGTATACAACAAAATATATTTAATATATGTTAACAAGTGATAGTCATTATTTTATTCCTTATTATCTTATATAATGGGTATACAACATTTATTTTATGTTTATTATATATATACCAATGTACATAAACACTTATTTTAGTTTCTGCATATAAAAAAGAAACTATTTTTAACTTGATTTAGTATTGTTATTTAAATGTGGCAGTTGCACTTCAAATTATTTAAAACGTAATTATGGAATGTATTGTGTCTGGTAAATTCTGTACTAAAGCTAGAAATATGTAAGACCTAAGGTGAGATATACATCCCATTTATGACCAAAAAAGAATATTACCTATATCTCTAAAAACAACTCTTTCCATCCTTAATTGTACTTTTAAATTTTCCTTCAAAGTATTCTATACATTCTTCAAAGCATAGGAGCTGGAGCGGTGGAGCAAGCAGTAATGTATAGAATACAATATATGTAACTAGAAATGAAGGCTCTATATTCTTTCAGATACATATACAATGCTGACTCTATATTCTTTCAGATACATATACAAACCATATAGAACCATTGTTTCATATCATTTACATATAGTTAAGTGCATATCTTTAATACAAAAATAAAAGTGAACATCCTTCCATTTTATAATCACAATAACATATAAATAAAATGCTAAGTGCCACTTGCTACACCTTCAAATGTTCAGAACAATATTTAAGGAAATACTCTTTTTTTTTTGGTAGTTTTTGGGTCACACCCGGCAGTGCTCAGGGGTTACTCCTGGCTTCATGCTCAGAAATTGCTCCTGGCAGGCACGGGGGACCATATGGGACGCTGGGATTCGAACCGATGACCTCCTGCATGAAAGGCAAACGCCTTACCTCCATGCTATCTCTCCAGCCCCGGAAATACTCTTCAGTATTTAAAATTATTTAAAATAATGCATATATGTGTATTCATATGGAGTTACGTCTGATGGTACTAAGGTACTGGTTGATCCCAATAGTGCTTAAGTTGCCCTATGCTACCAAGCCTCATGTATATAAAGCATGAAAAGAGCCCTTTCAGTTATCGCTGGCTCAGAGGATGTGTATTTTGATTGACCTACTGTTATAAGACACAGATATAATCAATAATTCCTAACACTGAGTTGCCATTATTAATTTATGTTTTTAACACTTAAAATTATCGCCAAAATGACATGCTTCTTGCAGCAAAATTTCTTGCACTATCATATTTAAATATATTCACTCTGACTTTACAGTGCCTGGGAAACAGACTACTTCTATTATATTACTCCCAAATGGTCACATATAGTACAGACTGAGTAAATTATCTTTCAGAAATTCTAAGAATTTTCAGTCATGATTTCTACTCTAGAGCCATATACAGTGATGACTAGAGTCTGAGTTTGTCACTTACAAGATTAGAACCTTAAACTTGTACTATTTCTCCAGCACTTTTTTCTTATATATATATTTTTAACATGAATATGGAATATGGTTCTCATGCTGCCTCTCAATTTTCAGTTTCTGTTGTGGGCAATAAGATTTGATAAATTTTGTTTAATTACTTGATTTTAATTCTAAATGCATTTAAGTCTCACTCATTAAAGCACTGATATAGGCATTAAAAAAAGACACTCAAGAAATACCACAAAATTGTAACTAGTGTAAATGAAATAAAAATATAATGGAGTAGATATCAACAAACATTAAAAAAATAAATACATTAAAACAAACGTCTCATTTTGGGGCGATCTGAAATTCTGAAATGAAGGTGGCAGCATATAAGGCTGCTTATGAGGCCCCACCTCCTGGTTTCTATGTCAACTCCCTCCTTACAGAACTTATTTATACCCTGTCATCTACCTAATTCCCATCTACAAATACTAAAACATTAAGGAGTAAAGGGCACATTCAGTTCAAAGCATAAAAGTGCTTGTATACTTAATTAAATTACAAAGGAGGTACTTTTCTAGCACACATAAATTTAATTGCATAACATTAGTGAATAAATTAAACAGTTTGACAACACTAAAACAAAACACAATACTTATGTATTTTCAGCATGAGAATTTAGAAAAATATTAAATAAAGCATTAATAATTTTAGACAATTATTTTTTTACAAATTTGCAACACTCCCCATTCAACTAAAATTTGATAAGAATTTTCAGTCAACTTAAATCAACTCTTGCTAATTCTCATAGTGTAGATAATATTGTATTTTTAAGTACATGTGTAATTCAATTTTTTAATTTTTTTTTATTTTTTGGGCAACACACGGTAATGCTCAGGGGTTATTCCTGGCTATGTGCTCAGAAATCACTCCTGGCTTAGGAAACATGAGACTTTGGGGATATAGCCGGACCCTAGATTTTTTTTCTTAAAAGGAAAAATGAAAACCATAAATTTGCCAAATTAGGTGAAACAAAAATTTTCTAACAGAGATATGGTAATAGACCAAAAATAAGAGACACAGGTACATAGAAAATGTTCTGAATTCTAAGTAAATAAAGACATACTTCATTTTTATAAATAAATATAAACTGAAAAACAAGTATTTGGAAGTTGATTTTGAATATAAACACCATTTGAATTTGCATAAACAATATTATGTTATTTATTCTGGGCGGGGCACACCTGGCAGTGGCACAAAGGTGTTACTCCAGGCTGGCAGTGTGCTCAGAAACCACTCCTAGCATGCTCTTGAGACCATATGGGATGCCAGGGATCAAACCTTAGTAGGCACATGTAAGACCAACACTTTAAGTACTATGCTATCACTCTGGTCCTTGTTCTGCTAATTTTATAAATATCTAACTTCACACTAAATGTATCCTCTTCTTTAATAAATAACATTAACTCCTTCAACAATTCCCAAGCTAAATATATTATGTTGGTTACCTGATTCTTTTAAGGACTTGTGGTTCAGAGTTGGTAAAGGGGAGGAAAATAGAAGCAGTATTATATTGAAAAGAAGCATTAATTTCTAGCTATCTTGATCTCATTATTATATATTCTATGTCCCAACTAATTATCTATTACATTTAAAATATAAAATTAAAATAACTTCCTGCATTATTTTGAGGAATACTAAGTGTGTGTAGCCCTGATACAACTCTGTTTTGGCAGAATAAAGTATTTGCATAGTCTTGTTGAAAAATTTTATTATCAAGATAGGCTATCTCAAGGTCACTAGGATGAAGGTAAATGCTGAGAAAACTGAAAGAATAATGGAAGGTTTGCCTGAATTCCAGATTGAAAGGCAGGAAGTTGCAGGGTGAAGTTTTCCTCTGGATTTTTATCCTCATAATTACATGTTTACAAGTTGTTAATTAAAGAAACAGAATGGTCTCTTGACCTAGATACACAGATGTCTACATTATAAAATATTAAAAATTATAGTCAAAAGAGCTTCTTCCAAATTATTTTAACACTTATAGATTTATAGGTAAAATAATTTTTATCACTTATAGCTTCATAGGTAAAGTACTCTCCTGGTTTTACTTTTATAAAAATCATGTGATGTACATCAGAAGTAAAATAAAATTCTTTCTTTCAGGTAATTTGAAAAGAGAAAAATCTTCCCTCAACACTGAAGTCATACAATGTTTTGCTCTGCACATCATATTCACTGACTCATATATCAGTGGTGTTTTGTCTTTCACCACAGAATATAAGTGATTATAAAGGACCCTATCTTAATCTTGTAAGAGTTTGGAATTATTATCAGTAATCTTGAAGTATTTTAAACTAAAATTAAGAAAACATTGAGACTAACTGTAGGAAGTTTGGTGCTATTTTCTACTTACTACTTGGAAGTGAGACAAAAATCTCTGCTTCTTTCTATGAGAAATTGGATGACTTCCTCTCTGCTGAAAAATTAAGAATAAAATAAATGGGAGAATGAAGAGCAAATTAGATATCAACAACCATAAAATAGAAAAAAAAGGACTTAAAAAGTAGTAACAGTTTATAAATATAAATTAAAATTCAACTTGCTAGAACATAATTAAAGCAATCATGTCTCCTGATAGCATGTTAGACATATACATTACAGAGCAAATATGATAAGGCACATACATGATTCATCTGTTTTGGGGTAGGTAGTATTCAGGCAACAGACAATGCTGATTGCCAAACCAAAATTGTTTCAAATAAAAAATTTACAACTTATTCTATAGACTTCAAATATTTTACATTCCTCTTAATATGCAAAATTAAGACATGACTATTATAGGGATTAAATATTAAAAGCAAAAATAGGTAAAAACCAGAATTTATATTTTAATAAATAACTTGTTATGAAGCAGAAAAAATATTTAAAGGCAGTGGGTGTTTGAATATTTTTCTATTTCCTTCTGAAATAAATTTTATATTGTAGGGTTATCTACAGGCCTTCCTAAATATATTTACTTTTAGTCAGCTGCATAACACTTCGTAAATCCTAGTTCTTCTTTTAATTACCTTTCTCTGGATTGTCAAATTGCTTCTAGAAATTTACCCTTTAAAACCTGCAACTTAAGGCAGGCATTTGAACCCTGATATCACTGGGGAAATGGAGGAGGATATCACTCCCATTAACAATGGAGACAAAAAAAGTGTTTATTTCCTCTCATACTGATTAAATTTTAAGGTAGAGGTTAACATGGAAAATACAAAAAACAGAACTTTGCTCCCATATGCTCTCGTTGCCTTCTCATGTAAATTTGAAGGCATTGTGTGAACTGGCAGCCAATAGGAGGAACTGAAACAGTCCAAAATTAGATGTTAATGGGGAAAGTCTCTGGGGACATTAAAAATGTTCTTTAGTTTGTTTTCTTTTGTGCTATTAAGTAAATGTTGTAAATCATGTGTCACATTTTTGGGAATACTTCCAAAAGCCAACTCCCTTTTGCCCTGGACCCAAATACCAATAGAATTATGGATAGTTAATAGAAGTTCATGCTGAAGGAAAGCATTGATAATATAATAGAACGAGTTGGATCAAATAAATACCAGAAACAACACCAATTGAGATACAGCCGATTTCATACTATAAAGAGAGAGAATAAAAGGGAAGGAGTAGTGGGTTGGAGTGGAGGAGAGAAAGGGAAAATGACAGTGATTGTGATGGAAAGGGAAATGCCATCTTTAGTCATAAACTCAACAATGATTTGTCATAAAATCAGTGAAAACATTCCTAACATTACCCATCAAACCAAGAATACTAGTAAAAGCATTCACTATAGATACATCACATGGAATTTGCATTTTTATTTCAATTTTGTCATTATACATTATAGTGTAAGAAAAACATACATATACTATTCAATATGTCATATAATTAATATTCATTAGTCATGCCTATTGCCAGAAAAAATTTAACAGGGTCATAAAAATAGCTGATAAATTTTAGTAGCTACTGGATATCTATAATAACAAAACAATAACGCCTTTATAAAATGACTTAATGACTTATTGAATTGGTAAATGAGCACATCCTTTTAACTTAAAAGAGAGAAGAACCCAAAATGTGTGATTGAAATCAGTGAGATAGAAAAGGGCAGTCAAGGCTAAGATGATACTGAGCACAAAATAAACTATGGCCTGATAATAACTTCAGTCCTTTACTTTGGGAACGAGAATCTCAAATGGTATGGATTCAAAATGTTTCATAAAACAACTTATTTATTGAATTTTATGCTGAATCACTCAACTTAATTAGATAAATTAGTGCTTTGCCATTATCAGAGATAATAATTACCATCTCATCACTGATATTTTGTTAATATAATATAGCATTATTATATTTCTTATTATAGTTAAGGCAATAATTTTAAATTGAAACATTGTCTTTTGTACAGATCAAATTATTCAAATAACAGTAGTTCCATGTAATTTTATTTATTAAACCTTACTAGAGAAATAAAATGAAAAATAACTGAAGATATCAAAAAAGTTTTAGGAATTTATATTTCAGACTTTTAACTTTGTTGTTTTGGGATCATACTGGGCAGTCTCAGAATTATGGTTGGCTCTGTACTAGGGAATCACTCTTGGTGGTGCTCCAGGAACAATATGTGGTACTGGTGATTAAACCATAGTTTGCCACAAACAAGATAAGCAACCCACACCTTCTTCTATCTCTTTAGCCCCCTTCCATTTTATAGCTTTTTAAAAGTAGAATTTTGATCACAATCTCTTCAAATATTGTGAAAATTAATCAAGGTGTTCACTATATATAGTCATGCATCCCACAAATAAGAGTTGAGGGACATGAGTAGGTATCCCTTTACATCCAGGTATGTTACTTTATGTTCATAACATAAATTATTTTATATATTACTGTAAATTAATTTTAAGATAAAAAAATAAAACACTGGTTCCATTATAGTCTCTTTTTAATGGGGGGCTTGGAGCCACACTCAACAGTTTGCTCAGTCAGGGATTACTCCTGGTGGTGTTCAAAGATCATGTGCCATAGATCAAGCTTGGGTCACCCCTGTGCAAGGTAAGAAACTTATCTCCTGTACTATCTTTATTACTCCTTATTTTTTTTGTTTAGTCCTGAACTGACAGAATTACTTTGACAAAAAGATAGTTATTTTTATCTATAAATTTTTCATTAAGTTCTTCATTTATTTTTCTCACATTTCATAAAGTTCTATGCCTGTCTCTAACATTTGCACTGTTTTAGGATTTTTTTTCATTACTTTATTTTATTTTTGATCATTTTCTTTACAGTAAGACATTGACTACAGGTTTTTGCTTCCACATCACATTTTTTGTTCTTATTCTTGACATATATTTATATAATTTTATTTAGTAGAACATTTTATTTAAAAATCAGATTATTTTTACAGAAATCCCTTTGAGCCCTGATTGTTAAATAAGTCAAAGTTATGTCAAGCATGATTTTATTAATACCATACTATAAATTTAGAAACAAATTTTAAGTCATGAATATGACAAAATACTAATATTCCAGGTATACATAATCTCACATAACTAACAGCTAAAATACAGAAAAATGGGAAACATAGATAAAAGAGTCATTTTTTTATTTTCTCCATTTTGATACATGAAGTATGAAAAATTTATCACTTATTATTAGAAAAATGTCAAAATAAGGCACTATCAAGAAAGATATTACAAGGATTATGGCATATGTTTTGCATGTAGCCAATCCCAGGTAATCTCTGGAACCATACAGTCTTCTGAGCCTTTTCAGGTATAATTCATGGAGGTCTCCAAGCACCACTGATTCCTGGCACTACAGGGTCTGAATAACAGCATTTTTGAGTTTTCATATCATATTTCCACCCTATTTGGCCAAAACATTCTAGAAGAAGCCCCTAGGGTTCCTGAGGAACACATCGAAGAAGCTTTAAATAATAATGATAATGATAATAATAATAATAATAATGAGATATCATCTCATACTTGTGAGAATAATCTTTACTAAAGACTCAGGCAATAACAATTGTTGGTTATGCAATGGATAAATAAAAAAACCTCACACTGTTGAGAGGAATGAAAATTGGTTAGATCTTCAAAGTAAGGAGGTAAGGAAACTACTGTAGATAATAAATATAAAACTATTAGCATCCCCATTATTACACCTCATTTGTATCTATCTGAAGAACAGCATTCAATAATTTAAAAAGTAAAATGCTCAAGTATGCTTATTACAAATCTGTTAACAATGGCCAGTGCCATGTGCCCACATGTCAAATACAGCTGCATAGATGAAAGGTGGAATATATATATAACAATGGATTAGTACTCAGTTATGCAATATTTTGTATTTTACAACAGCACAGATGGAATTGGAAGAAGTTATCTATGTGAAATAAGTCAGAAGAAATACATAAACTATTGATCTCTCTCTCTCTCTCTCTCTCACACACACACACACACACACACACACACACACACATATATATATATATATATAAAATAAAAACAAAAAATAGATAACGCCAATTGAAATAAAAACTTTGGACCAGAACCACACAACTGAGGTTGAAAAGTGGGAGAAGAGAGTGTTCAAAAGGTAAAAATGATTCAAAAGACTACAGTGGTGGAATATTGGTACTTGTCAGTGACCATGCTATAGTAACATATATTTTGAAAAGGTATAAAGCTATAGTATACAATAAACTAAAAATATTCAATCTTATGTATCAATATTATTTTAATTAAAAATCAAAATACAATATAAGTTTAGTTAAAATGACTTTCCTTTTAAATTAACTTTTAAGAATAAAAGAAGAATAAAAAATGTTCTTTCATTTATTATTTTATTTGCAGTTATTTGGAAGGCAATAAAAATGTAAATATATTTTAAGAGTTTCTGGTGAAAACCTCAAGGAATACACTGGACACAAATATAAAAATGGTACTTAAAATGTTCTTTACTCAAAGTATCTTGTTAATTTCCACTGTGTTCTCTAGGAAATCAAAAAGGTTAGAGGCCCAGGCAGGAGGAAGAAGAGTGAATGTTCTCAGATTAATTATATTTTAAAGACTTCATAATAACTTTTTATAGATTTAGAATTCTAGATCTCCAAATCACCCACTTCATATTTTTTCAAAGTGGGTTTTAAATTCAAATAAATTAAAAATAACTACTCAGAGAGATATATTCTAGATTTGTAGAAAAAGTTGAATATAACTTTTACTTAAAATTTCTTTTGGTTAGAAATAGATTTAGTAAAGATTTAGTAAAGAGATGCCTAAATCTTTAAAGAACTATTGCAAAAGGTAGATGTAGTTAAAAAAGATATTTTAGTTATTTCTAATACTCCAAAAATACACATACTCTTCTGCAGCAATATATTGTCTGTGGGAGAATAAAATGCAAAAGCAAAAGTTTGCTTGAAGGGCTAATTTAAAGAAAGCATATAAATGAACAATTTAGGGTTTCTTCTGCAAATATGATAAGTACTTATTGTTAAACAGCATTAAATGCATGTAAAAACCAAAAGGTTTCATTCTTATTTGTCCATGATTATTGTCATAATAATGGATAATTAGCTACTGAAGGTAATTAGCTATAGCATTGGATTTCTTTCATTTCATAAATCCAAATTTGGAAATGTAATCAAATATTCTTCATAGAGGCCGGAGTGGTGGCACAAGTGGTAAGGCAGAATCTGCCTTGCCCACACTAGCCTAGGACGAACCGCAGTTCAATCCCCAGGCGTCCCATATGGTCCCACAAGCCAGGAGTGATTTCTGAGCACATAGCCAGGAGTAACCCCTGAGTGTCATCGGCTGTGTCCCCCAACTATATATATATATATATATATATATATATATATATATATATATATATATATATATTTGTATATATATATTTGTATATATATTTGTATATATATATTTGTATATATATTATTTATGATTTTTTCTCTCAAATAGGGTAGGTCTGCATGATTAAAATATTCTAATTATTCATACTCATACTACATTTCATGGTAAGGATATCTTACGCTTTTGATAAAAGAGATTATTCATAAATATTTTTTATTTATAAAGATAGTTTTCATCCATATTTAAAGTTACATAGTTAAGTATTGAGACAAATTAAGAATATAAGCAATCACTTTAAAGAAGAAGCTAAACAAAGAAGTATACAAAGAAATAAACAAATTCAATAACAGAGTGGGTCCGAGTTCCATTAAGTGGAAAGGTATACCTCCCATGTGAACTACTGAGTTCCTCCATCACTACATACTTGAAATGGTTTGAATATAACTAGTTTGACAGAATTAGTCCGCACTTTAATTGTAAGTCCTTTATTGTTGGCAAATCATGTCATCTGAAAATGATGATGATTGGCTTCTTTACCAGTGCCAATCCCTTTCATTTTCTTTTCTCATCTGATTGCTGTTGAGAGGAGTGTTATAAAACTATATTGAATAATAGTCTAGAGAGTATTATGCCTAATATCAGAGGAAAGTTTATAGTTTTCACAAAAATGTTCCTAAAGTTACCTAACATTTACCTTTTTACTTATGAACAGATTGTGTCCCTTCTTGAAGAATACTGACTGCAGAAGTCAAGGGCATAAAATAAAATAAAATTGAGTAGTATAAAAAGGGATGTATCATTACAGCCAAGTTCCATAACCTGCTGTTTATTAGTGAACTGCTAAAATTTATTTTTTTGAGTGATTCTCTCCACATGTGTGAAATAAACCAGAGGATACTAACTCATTAGTTGGCAAAGCAATAATTTTCTCTATAGGTCTAGAATAATGGCCAAATACATTAAGAAACATAAAATCCAAAGAAATAATAGGAACATAGAAATGAGTCACTACCACTGAAGTTTTCTGTGATGTGTTTCTTTGCTGCTGACCCATATGTCTAAACAGAAACAATCTTCATGTGCACTTATTAGAGATTATTTCGAAGGGTTAAATAGTTCAATTGATAGGGTGCTTGCTGTGCACGTATTTCGATCTCTAGTACCTCATATGATTCCTCAAGCCCACCAGAAGTGATCCCTAAGCACAAAGAAAGGAGTATGCCCTGAGCACTGCTGTATATGGCCCAAAATACAGTATGATTTAAAATCTTAGATATTCCTCAGTATTTTGTTCTCAGAATTCTTGTTCCTTTATTTCATAAATACTCTACCCATGTACCTTTATCACATATAGTTAAAAATATACAAATCATTTTTCTAAATTATGATTTACATTAATTTTGACTGATACAAAGCCCTGTCAATAAATTTAAGGAAAGGAAATTCCCCAAATTATGACCATTGTTCAGAACTATGCTAAATGTCATAGAAAACTGGAATTAGAAAAATGAAATAATGACCACTGGTACTTCCCAGGTAGTCCAGTTTTGCTGATACCTCTCTGACATTGT
Source organism: Suncus etruscus (assembly GCF_024139225.1). Taxonomy (NCBI): domain Eukaryota; kingdom Metazoa; phylum Chordata; class Mammalia; order Eulipotyphla; family Soricidae; genus Suncus; species Suncus etruscus. The sequence continues at coordinate 108,397,681 of NC_064848.1, forward strand.
TAGAAGGGATGGGGCCCAAATTCCACTTTATACATGAACTACAGCAGTTCAATGCCACCCCTTAAGCCTTCTAACAGATAGACCCAGCTCTGTGAATGAAATTAAATATTATGAGCTAAATTGTCTCAGGGAAGATTAGATTAAGGGCTGAAAACTTTGGATTTTCACTTTTAAAGTTGGATTGAGTCAAGTAACTGTGCACCCACCACTGAAAAATCCAGCAGTCCATCCCACCTCCACCATTTTCTCAGCAAACTTATATTACTAGGTAGTCTTAACACGATCAAGTTTCAAGACACCACATTTGTTTTAGATCTATAAATTTGGGACCATGCAGCCATATAAAGCCACACAACAACTCAATATCTTTTAGTAGTGTCAGCCAGTAGTAGCGCAAGAAATCTGATATTACGTGGTAATATACCAACCTCAGTGAGCCTCAACAGTAACACACACAGAAGGCTTAACTAGCACCGAGAGCAGCTCAAAAAGTTCTTAGACATTGACTTTAGTAGCACCATAGAGAGATATAACAATGCTTTCAAATTGACCTCTGTTGATCTAAATTTTGATAAGTCCATTTGCCTTAGTGTTGCAGCAATATTAAGTGACTTCATTGAAGCAGACTATGGTGGTGGGTGGGAGATTGGGCTGAAGGAAAAATCTCTCAGGTGGTAGAATCGGTTCGAACAACTTGGCATATCATGGTGTTATAATAAAAATTAGGGGAAGAAAGAGGACTTTAATTTTACTAAACCAGTCAAAAGATTACTCATTTTATTTTATTTTATTTATTTATTTATTTATTTATCTTTTTTTTTTTTTTTTTTTTGGTTTTTGGGCCCCACACCCGGTGACGCTCAGGGTTTACTCCTGGTTATGCGCTCAGAAGTCGCTCCTGGCTTGGGGGACCATATGGGACACAGGGGGATCAAACCGCGGTCCGTCCTAGGCTAGCGCAGGCAAGGCAGGCACCTTACCTCTAGCGCCACCGCCCGGCCCCAAGATTACTCATTTTAACATAGAAATCATTCATTCTGTCAATGTACTTTGAGGACGAGTCATATTTCAGGTTCTGTGTAAAAGTAAAATACTTTAAATACTAATTAATATTTAGCCTATTTTATAATTATTTTTGGAAGATAACAGCAAGGTGAACAAAAACATAATTTCTGATTTTATAAAATAAGGCATTAGGATGACACTTGAACAAATAGTACTGAGAAGTAGAGCATTAATAAAATTCAAGACAGGATCAGAGCAATAGTGCCCATGGGCATTAACCTTTCATGCAGCTGACCTGGGTTTAATCCCCAGCCACCCAGAACCTGGTTCCCAGAGCCTGCCAGGAGTGATTTTTAAGTGCAGAGCCAGGAGTAACCCTTGAGCACTGCTGGATGTGGTCCAAACATCAAAATAAATAAAATAATATGCAAAACAGTGAATGCAACAACAGTTTTAACAGAATCCTGACGTTTAGATAAAGATTATCAAACCAGGGGAACTAAAGTACTTAGAGTGAAGGTGTGATGACATGAAAGGTAACTAGTGTGTAAAGATACATCATGAAAGGTCATTTGTATCAGAATTGAACAAATTGCTGACTGCTGAATTGAACCACATAGAGCAAATTACCAGGTATACCAAGTGAAACCTAATAATTTGAAATATTATAATATAAGTCTAATTTATTCTATAAATGTTGAGAAATATACTTTCTAAGATAATCAAATATTGGTAGATATTTTTAAGAATAAAATCATAATTTACAGAAGATTTTTGGAGAAAAATTAAGGAAAGATAAATTTAAAAATATTTTAAAATAATTAAATATAAAAATTATTAAAATAGATTTAAATGCTTAATTGATCAAACATTTTGCTAAAGATAATATTAACAATATTACATACAATTATGCATGTATATTTAAAGGTACACTTATGTATTATTTAAATCAAAGCGAAGATATCTGGACACGAGGAAAAAGAAGAATAACCAAAGTTAGTTTGTTATTATACTACACTTTACTTATGAAGCAGTGTACTATATTTGTATTGGGTTCAAATTAGTTAGAATTGTTTTAGGAAAAGCTCTGAAACTTTTTAAAAATTTTCTTTGTTTTGGGGACACATCTAGAACACTAAGGTTCTGCTCTCCTGGCTAGTTCAGGGTCCTTAGCTGGGGCTGGGAGATTGAACCTGTCAGTCATATGAAAGTCAAGCACCTTCTCTGATATAATATCTCACTATCCTTTAAGTTTTTTAAATAATTAGACATTTTAAGAGTGGAAATGGAACTATATAGTGCTCCGTTAAAGTAAAAAGTTAGATAAAGGCTGGAAGATAAAAATAGTAATAAAGAAGAGCAACAAATGGAAATAGAAACAAAGTAATAAATATTAATTCATCTGAACATTAATGTTAAAAGTACTACATACAAAAGTAAAAGATTTCCAAGGTTAATCAATGCCATGATCCAATTTTATAAGAATGTTGTCTACAAGCAACTTACTTTAAAACAACATGTATAATGGGAAATAATGGGAAAACACACATGAAAATTAAGCAGAAATAATCAAATATAGCTACATAAACAACTTAAGAATAAACTCAAGTAAGAAAAGTTTTCAGAAATTTAAAAAAAGGTAATTAACTAATAATAAGAGGTCACATCTCCAACAATGAATTAACAGTTCTTAAGTGTATGTGTCCAGCCAGGAGGTTTTGAGTTACACAAAGCAAAAAACTAAGAGGAGCCAGGAAAATAGGACAATGGGTAAGACACTTACTTTGCATGTGGCCAACCTGGATTTGATCCCTGACATACAAGTTGTCTCTTAAATAACTTCAACAGTATGGCCTGATTATTGAGCCAGGAGCATGTCATGAGCATGCTGGGTGTGGCCTCAAAACATCAATTTAAAAGTAAACAAACGGAGTGAGTAAGAAATGGCTGGATGTGGGGGTTTCCAGGCAGAGTGCTGATTGCTCTACCTGCAGAGTCTCCACCCGGCTGTGCTTCTTCTGAGGAAACTGAGAACCTGAAGGGAGCCCTGTCCTACTCTTCTCTGTCTTTCCTGAACTCTGGAAGCTCTCCTCAGAGCCCTGGGAAGCGAACCCCAAAGAAACTACATTCGGAAGCTACCCAGTGAGTCAGTGACTCTCCTCAGAGTTCTGGGAAGTGAACCCCAAAAATACAGCATTCTGAAGCTGCCAAGCGAGCGAGTGAAAACTATGCCCGACCAGTGGGGCCCGACTGTGATAAACTGTGAGTACTGCCTGTGTGTGTCTCTCTGCTATCCTGTTGCGTGAACCTCCTGAGAGTGGGCTGAAAAGAGGCTCCAGAAGGCACTTAGCTCCACTTCACTACAAAGCTGTGCGCTCTTTCTAAAAAAAGAACACCATCACAAGAAGAAAAAAACCACACTAAGAACTGTGCTGGATCACAGAAGCAAGAATTTCTCTCCAGACTGTCTACTCTGCTGCGTGCTCGGGCCTAAGATTTGATCCTGTGTGAGGCTTCATCCATGGAGGACTCCCCTAACTTGGAGGCAAGTCGGCGCATCCAGAAAGGGCGGAGCCAGAGAAGTGTGTTGCCTGCATCATATAACCAATGAATACCACCACAACACGTAGAAAAACCCACAATACAAGTGTGACAATGGGAAAACAACGCAGGCCAGCATCAGACATAGAGAATGAAGATGACAATTCTGATGACCAGTTAACGACCAACCAACTAATCAATCTCTCAGATAAGGACTTTAGAGTAGCAATATGGAATATGCTCAAAGGACTCAAAGAAACCATGAATAGAGTAGAACAGAACACTAATAAGAATCAAGAAAATATGAAGACAGAAATCACAAAACTCCAAACTGAAATAACATGTCAACTAACAGGCCTAAAAAAATCAGTAAACAAAGTGAATGACAAAATGGATAAGCTCTGGGACAGGGTATCAGAAGCTGAGAATAGACTTGGTGCTGTGGAAGATGAGATACATAACAATTCCATACAACAGTAGAGATTGGAAAAAAAAAAACTTAAAACAAATGAACAGACAATGGAAAAATTAGTCAAAGAATGGGAACAGATGAAAATAGAGGTCTATGATAAGATCAACAGAAACAACTTAAGAATCATTGGAGTCCCAGAGACCCAGGAAGAAAATTTCCAGGAAGAATCAACGGTCAAGAACATCATTAAAGAGAAACTCCCAGAGCTAAAGAATATATGCGATCAAATCCTGCATGCTCGAAGAGTACCAACCAAAAGAGACCCAAGAAAAACCACCCCAAGACACATCCTAGTCACAATGACAAATCCCACAGATAGAGACAGAATTCTGAAAACAGCAAGATCAAAAGGGGAAATTACATTCAAGCAAGCATCCTTGAGATTTACAGCAGACCTGTCACCAGAAACACTCAATGCCAGAAAGCAGTGGTGGGATATTGTGACAAGACTGAATGAAATGAATGATTCACCTAGAATACTGTACCCAGCAAAACTCACTTTCTGGTTTGACGGAAGAATACATGGTTTCACAGAGAAAAAAACAGCTCAGAAACTTTACAGATTCAAAACCTGTCTTAAGAGAAAAACTGAAAGACCTAATTTAAAACAAGACTAACCAAAAGACACACCAAATTTCGATATAAAGATAGCATTAAATCCCAGGACAATTCTTTCTCTCATCGTCAATGGACTAAATGCACCAGTTAAGAGACACAGAGTGGCTAAATGGATCAAAAAACTCAATCCAACCTTCTGCTGCCTACAAGAAACGCACCTGAATAGTCAGAACAAACATAGACTCAAAATAAAAGGCTGGAGAAAAGTTATCCAAGCAAACAACACCCACAAAAAAGCTGGAGTGGCCATACTAATATCAGATAATGCAAACTTTATACTCAGGAAGGTTGTAAGGGACAAAGATGGACATTTTATATTAATCAAGGGGTATGTAGAGCAGGAAGAATAACTCTCCTAAACATATATGCACCAAATGAGGGGCCAGCAAAATATTTAAAACAACTGTTGACAAATCTGAAAAACAATATCAATAACAACACAATAATTGTGGGGGACCTCAACACTGCTTTGTCAACACTGGATAGGTCAACCAGACTGAAAACCAACAAGAATATACTAGACCTGAGGAGAGAAATGGAAGAAAGAGGCCTAGTGGATATATATAGGACACTCCATCCCCAGAAACCTGGATACACATTCTTCTCCAATGTACATGGGGCATTCTCCAGGATAGACTACATGCTGGCACATAAAACATACCTCCATAATATCAAGAGGATAGAAATTTTGCAGACTACCTTCGCTGACCACAAGGCTCTGAAATTATTTGTGAATTCCAAAGGGACTCAGAAGAAAAACTTTAACACCTGGAAGTTAAACAGCCTCATACTCAATAACCAGTGGGTCCGAGATGAAATCAAGAAGGAAATCAAAAGGTTCCTGGAAACAAATGACAATAAAGGCACAAACTATCAGAACTTATGGGACACAGCAAAAGCAGTACTGAGAGGAAAATTTATAGCTTTGCAAGCACACATCAGGAAGGAAGAAGGAGCTTACCTGAGTAGCTTAATGACACAGCTAATAGAGCTAGAAAGTACTCAACAAAAGGACCCAAAAATAGGAAGACAGAAGGAAATAACAAAGCTGAGAGCAGAAATCAACAAAGTGGAAACCCAAAAAAACAATCCGAAAGATCAACGAAAGCAGAAGTTGGTTCTTCGAAAAAATAAACAAGATTGATAGACCACTGGCAAACCTAACAAAGAAAGAGAGAGAGAGAAACTTGATAACTCGTATTAGGAATGAAAAAGGAGAGATCACTACTGATATGACAGAGATTCAAAGGGTAATCAGAAACTACTTTGAAAAACTCTATGCCACTAAAAATGAGAACCTGGAAGAAATGGATAAATTCTTGGACTCTTATAATCTTCCATGGTTGAAGGAAGTGGATGTAGCATATCTAAACACCCCCATCACCATTGATGAAATAAAAATGGTAATCAAAAGTCTGCCCAAAAACAAAAGCCCAGGCCCAGATGGATTCACTAATGAATTCTTTTAAACTTTCCAAGAGGAACTACTACCAATCCTGGCAAGACTCTTTCATGAAATTGAACAAATGGAAACACTCCCAAACAGCTTTTATGAAGCCAACATCACCCTAATACCTAAACCAGACAGAGATGCTACGAAAAAAGAAAATTACAGACCAATATCGCTGATGAATGCAGATGCAAAGATCCTCAACAAAATCCTGGCAAATAGGATTCAATACCTCATTAAGAAGATCATCCACTACGATCAAGTAGGTTTCATCCCAGGAATGAAAGGATGGTTTAACATCCGTAAGTCTATCAACATAATACACAACACCAACAACAAGAAAAATAAAAACCACATAATTATATCAATAGATGCAGAGAAAGCATTTGACATGGTCCAACACCCATTCTTGATCAAAACTCTCAGCAAGATGGGAATGGAAGGAACCTTTCTCAATATAGTTAAGGCCATCTACCACAAGCCAGAGGCAAATATTATCCTCAATGGAGAAAAACTAAAAGCCTTCCCTCTAAATTCTGGCACAAGACAAGGCTGTCCTCTCTCACCACTCCTATTCAACATAGCACTGGAAGTACTTGCTATAGTGATTAGGCAAGAAAAAGATATCAAGGGAATCCAGATAGGAAAGGAAGAAGTCAAGCTCTCACTGTTTGCAGATGACATGATGCTCTACTTAGAAAACCCTAAAGACTCTACCAAAAAGCTTCTAGAAACAATAGACTCATATAGCAAGGTGGCAGGCTACAAAATTAACACACAAAAATCAATGGCCTTTCTATACACCAATAGTAATAAGGAAGAAATGGACATTAAGAAAACAACCCCATTCACAATAGTGCCACACATACTCAAATATCTTGGAATCAACTTGACTAAAAATGTGAAGGACCTATACAAAGAAAACTATAAAACTCTGCTCCAAGAAATAAGAGAGGACACACGGAAATGGAAACACATACCCTGCTCATGGATTGGCAGGATTAACATCATCAAAATGGCAATACTCCCCAAGGCATTATACAGATTCAACGCTATCCCTCTAAAGATACCTATGACATTCTTCAAAGAAGTGGATCAGGCACTTTTGAAATTTGTTTGGAACAATAAACACCCTAGAATAGCTAAAGCAATCATTGGGAAAAAGAATATGGGAGGAATTACTTTCCCCAACTTTAAACTTTACTACAAAGCAATAGTTATCAAAACAGCATGGTATTGGAATAAGGACAGACTGTCAGATCAGTGGAATAGGCTTGAATACTCAGAAAATATTTCCCAGACATACAATCACCTAATTTTTGATAAAGGAGCAGGAAATCCTAAATGGAGCAAGGAAAGCCTCTTCAACAAGTGGTGTTGGCACAACTGGCTAGCCACTTGCAAAAAATTGAACTTAGACCCCCAGCTAACATCATGTACGAAGGTAAAATCCAAATGGATTAAAGACCTCGATATCAGACCCCAAACCATAAGATATATAGAACAACACATAGGCAAAACTCTCCAGGACATTGAGACTACAGGCATCTTCAAGGAGGAAACTGCACTCTCCAAGCAAGTGAAAACAGAGATTAACAGATGGGAATATATTAAGTTGAGAAGCTTCTGTACCTCAAAGGAAATAGTGCCCAGGATACAAGAGCCACCCACTGAGTGGGAGAATATATTCACCCAATACCCATCAGACAAGGGGCTAATCTCCAAAATATACAAGGCAGTGACAGAAATTTACAAGAAAAAAAAACATCTAATCCCATCAAAAAATGGGGAGAAGAAATGAACAGACACTTTGACAAAGAAGAAATACAAATGGCCAAAAGACACATGAAGAAATGCTCCACATCACTAATCATCAGGGAGATGCAAATCAAAACAACAATGAGATACCACCTCACACCACAGAGAATGGCACACATCACAAAGAATGAGAACAAACAGTGCTGGCGGGGATGTGGAGAGAAAGGAACCCTTATCCACTGCTGGTGGGAATGCCGCCGAGTTCAAACTTTATGGAAAGCAATATGGAGATTCCTCCAAAAACTGGAAATCGAGCTCCCATACGACCCAGCTATACCACTCCTAGGAATATACCCTAAGAACACAAAAATACAATACAAAATACAAAAATACAAAATACAAAAATCCCTTCCTTACACCTATATTTATTGCAGCACTATTTACCATAGCAAGACTCTGGAAACAACCAAGATGCCCTTCAACAGACAAATGGCTAAAGAAACTGTGGTACATATACACAATGGAATATTATGCAGCTGTCAGGAGAGATGAAGTCATGAAATTTTCCTATACATGGATGTACACAGAATCTATTATGCTGAGTGAAATAAGTCAGAGAGAGAGAGAAAAACGCAGAATGGTCTCACTCATCTATGGGTTTTAAGAAAAATGAAAGACATTTTTGCAATAATAAATTTCAGACACAAAAGAGAAAAGAGCTGGAAGTTCCAGCTCACCTCAGGAAGCTCACCACAAAGAGTGATGAGTTTAGTTAGAGAAATAACTACATTTTGAACTGTCCTAATAGTGAGAATGTATGAGGGAAATGTAGAGCCTGTTTAGAGTACAGGCGGGGATTGGGTGGGGAGGAGGGAGATTTGGGACTTGGGTGATGGGAATGTTGCACTGGTGATGGGTGGTGTTCCTTTTATGACTGAAACCCAAACACAATCATGTATGTAATCAAGGTGTTTAAAAAAAAATTAAACAAACAAAAAACTTGGGCATTCAAGGACATTTAGATGATCCAATATTACACATGGAGACTCAGCATCTCTTTAATTAAGATGGCTGGATCCAGTTGATATAAAATCAATAATTATATAGTAAAAAATTAATGTTTTAGTTGGTTTGATTGTGTCACCCAACAATAACAGAATACACACATATGTTTAGTAAATTAACTCAGAGACTAGCCAACCCTAGTACAATCTTAAAAGTAACCTAGACACAAGCTACAGTAAAACCTTAACTGTTAGTTTCAATTAAACAATCTACCTTTATTTGACTTTGATTTTCAACATTAAACTTAACCAAATGTAACTCTTAGAGCTAATAAACACTAACCCATACTCCTGCCCAATATTTATCCAATTCATATCCTTATTTTAACACATACGCTGTGGCCTGACTTTGTCAATTTCAATTTTATAAAAACACTATATTTAACTTTTATTTTCATTTTAAAAATATCATCAAGCTGATTCCTTAACTCTATCAGTACCCTACTCTAATCCTAGCTCCCAAGACTAATTCAAACACATCTCTACCATATCCCTAAACATACCTGTTAACCTCAATTTAAAAGTTGCCTGATACTTAACTTCAAGTTGAACTTTAAATATTACCAAACACTTTACCTATTCTTACAACACCTTAACCATAACTTAGCTCAATAGTAATCTAATCATCATCCTTATAGTGACCTTTATCCAAGTGTCAACTTCAATTTACATGTTAGCCTCAATTGAACAATCTCACCTTATTTAACTTTCATTTTCAACTTCAAATCTAACTTTGAAAGATAGTGTACTGAAAAATGAGTATATTGTTTCCTCTGATCTGAGGGTGAGGTCAGAGCACATGATTAGGATGCCTTGGCAAATTAAATCAAAACTATACTGATCATTAGCAGACAAAATTCAGTGTGAAGTGTAGTTTGTTAGAGATGGTGGTGTGGTGATGGTCTATTTTGTTTATACCTGCCATGGAGCCTATTATGTCTTTAGTGATTTGGGGAGGCCAAGCCTGAAACATTCAATCATAAAAGTAATATTAGGAAGTACTTCTAGGTTCAGCATTTACTCAGGAAGTGGATGTCACAGAATTACATATTAACCCATAATATAATAATATTAATGTTTCATTGAATGTCATTGAACTGAAACTAAAAACTCCTCAAATTTTTTCTAATTTGTGGCCTAGTCATTAGATGAAAATGATCATCCAGCAATGTCATTTTTAAATCTCTGAACATGTCTTTGGGATGCATACATATTTATATTGACTGTTTGACTGTATAGTAAAAAAATCTCATTAATACATATAAAACGCAAACCTCTGACTACATTTACCCATTCCTCACCTATTATAGTAAATAAAGGTATAAATTGCTTGAATCTTTGTACTGCAACTCAGAGTAAAGCTACAACACATTAGAATTCTGCCTACAAAAGATCATTTGAAGTATCTATTCCATCTGCATCATAATTATATTTCTATTTATATAAATTTATATAAATTATATATAATTATATTTCTCCTGGAAATAGTTCTTCTTTCATTCATATGTATTCTAAAGATTGCTTTACAATACATTTCCTATATGTATTTTAATGTGTTTTTATTATTAAAAAGTTTTAAGTAAACTTTTCCAAATATGTGGTTACTGCTTTTTCTTTTTTTTTTTCTGTGTTTATTGAGCACACCCAGTGGTGCTAAGCATTTACTACTGGCTCTATACAGAGGGGTCATTTCTGGCAGGACATGTGGACCATAGAGGATGCTGATGATTAAACCTGGGTAGGTCATGTGCAAGGCTAATGCCCTAATTATTGTATTATTGCTCTGGATTCACATTTTTATGTGTAAGTGGTCACAGCTATAGTACATTGGTAGGATGTTTGCCTTGTATGCAGCCAACCCAAATTTTATATCTGGCATCCCATACAGTCCACAAGTTCCTTTAAAAATGATCCATCAGCACATATCCAGAAGTAAGTCCTGGGGCCAGAGAAATAGCATGGAGGTAAGGTGTTTGCCTTTCATGCAGAAGGTCAGTGGTTTGAATCCCGGCATCCCATATGGTCCTCCAAGCCTGCCAGGAGCTATTTCTGAGCACAGAGCCAGGAGAAACACTGAACGTTGCTGGGTGTGGCCCAAAAACAAAAATAAAAACAAAAAAAGAAGTAAGTCCTAAGTACCACTGGGTAGGAACAAAATAGAAAAAAAAAAGACTAAAAACCATCTTTTTGTCTTTAATGTACTCCACTGTACACTTAAATAATAGAATTTAAACTCTATCAAAAGAAGTGCTTCACAATATACTATTTATGTTTTGCTGAGTTCACCATACCTAGCACATAACAATTACCAGTTGTTAAATACATCATCTCCTGTGATAACTGCAGAGAAAATATTTTCTATTTACAATAATTTTAAAGATAATAGTAATTTCTAAAATGGATCAAAGGGTGGAATGATAGCACATAAGGTAGAACATTTATCTTGTATATGTCCTACCCAGGCATCCATAGGGTCCACTGTACTTTCCAGGAGTGATTTCTGAGAGCAGAAGCAGGAGTAACCCCTGAGTACCAATGGATGTGCACCCCCCCAAAAATTAAATATAATCAATCAAAATGCAAAATTGAAGCTATAATGGAAAATGTGCTATTAAAAGTAGTAGAGAACATATTTGCAAGTTGAGTAAATATATTTAAACTATTGAGTAAATTATGAAAGAAGTAACATAAGAATATATATGGAATTATTTGCTTTTCTAACAAGAGAAACTATAACAATAAAAATTAGGTTTAAGAGAATTTTGACTGGAATAATAAATTAGGTTAGATTGAGCTTGGTCAGAGATTAGAATAAGGAAATCTCTGAAAGTGTAGGGCATAATAATCAGTACCAAAGTTAGCTAATAAAAAGTTTCATGGAGTAAGTAGTAGAGATGTAGAAATGTTGTACTGAGATAACTACACGTTCTTAAAATAGAATTTTGTATAGGAATATATACTTTGTAGCAAATACTTGTGACACTTATCTTTGAAAATTAGACCTACTAGGGGCCGGGAAGGTGGCGCTAGAGGTAAGGTGTCTGCCTTGCAAGCGCTAGCATAGGACGAACAGCGGTTCGATCCCCCGGCGTCCCATATGGTCCCCCCAAGCCAGGGGCAATTTCTGAGCGCATAGCCAGGAGTAACCCCTGAGCATCAAACGGGTGTGGCCCAAAAACCAAAAAAAAAAAAAAAAAAGAAAAAAAAAGAAAATTAGACCTACTTTGTATTAATACAAATCTGTATTGATCATTATACAGCATCATATACTAATCCAAAATAAGACTCTAGAATAAAGTAGAGCTCAACTCTGGTGAATACAAATGCTTTTTTTATAAGCCCTTAAAACATAAGGGCTGCTTAGTGTTGACACTGTAAACTTATTGCACCATCTGAAAGTAATAACTTGAAACATGAAGTTTTACCCTATTCCCACAAGATGATAAAATTGCTTTCAGGAATTCCCTGGAGACAGAAACTCTCTGGAGCAAATACCATGCATGCAGTTTCCAGAAGAGCACAGTTGAGTGTTGTTAGCAAAGGAAGGATAGCTTGCCTCAAATTTCTTGGGAATATGTAAGGATAAAGGTTATTGCTAAGGGTGAAAATACCCAGGGACCCAATGCCTAAAGTCAACAGCTTCTATAAGGAAACAAATTAAATAATATAACAGATAGCATCCTACACTGAAATTTTCTAGAAGTTGATCCATCTAAGGCATTTCTTGGAGCCAGAGAATTTTGTGCATTTACCTTGCACATAATTCCATCCAGAAGTAATGGCCCAGATTCTGTCCCCAGCACCAAATGGCCCCTGAGTTTAGGTATGAGTCAACCCTGAACAAAGAGCCAGAAGTAAGCCCTGAGCACAGCCTAAATTGTCTCCCCAAAACAAACAAGAAAGCAAAAAACAAGTCAGTTAGTTGTTGAAGTCAGTCATTGTGACATTCTAAGAAGAAACTCAGTTTGATGGATGTACAAGGTACCCACTTAATGCTGCCAAAAAGCATCTCCAAAAAACATGGGTGAAACATCAGTAATAAAAGTAACAGCTAATATTGATTATATCGAAGAGAATTTACTCAAAAATTTAAAGGAATAACACTCCCCTCTAAAGATTCCAGAAACTCTGATCAAGAACAGAGATATAAAAATTATTTACACAACCCAAGTCTATATATCAGTGATCTTCAGAGCTGAAGGCACACCAGATTTTACTTGATTTCTCATCAGCCTGATGCAAAAAGTGTTATTAGACCACTGTGTGATTAAAAAAAAAAAAACAAGCAAACAAACCTAAAAATGTTCATGGAAATCATTATCAAGTTTCTGCTTTAGTTTTATTTTAAGCAGGATAATGTTGTTTATAATAATATTTATGTTTAAGTTTCTGCACCTTCAACATCACCAAAGCTCCACAGGCCCCTGCTCTGTGTAGCACTTGATCAGCTCTATTGGTGTTATTCTCCCTAGACCCTTCCTTTGTAACCTCACTACTATTATTAATATGCAAAAGTAATTTCCCCTGGTCATGGTAACTTCTTTTCTTCGTTTCTTTATATACCACATATAAGGATGATCACACTACTTATTTTTACCATGAAGTATTTTGCTAAACATGGTACCATCTAATTCCTTCCAAGTTGTAGCAAAAGGAAAAATGTCATATTTTATTATAGCTTAGTACACCATCATGATTATTGCTAAAAGTTACACCACTTGTATACAATGTCTTCTGTTTCCTGTTTAGGCACAATAATACCTTCGCTATATATATATATATATATATATAATCTCAAAACACAACATTATGTTTATGTCATAGTAATGTATGGTTCTTGCTTTTAAAAACAAACATTATTTATTACTATATTTTCTTAAAACATTGTGATATATCAATATCTCTCACTACAAAGCATAATTTAAAAGTGGCAAAGGAGAATTTTAACATTGAGTAATGTAAAATAATGTATTTTTAACATTGAAATAATGTAAACATTGTACTTTATAAGTTGTAATTAAAATTTTTGAGAACTTTACAGACTATGGTTGTGACTTTTTTACTGATATTTTTTAAAGAAACTCTAAAATTTTAAATGTGCTAAGATTTGACCAGGACAGTAACTTAGAAAGAAATCATAACCATCTGATATCTCAGAGGACTCCAATCAGGGGACTAGAGACTTTTATTAATATAATAGCAGGATAAAAGTTTAATAATTGATATGGCCAGTAATTTGCAAAATACAACGGAATGCATCAAGGTTTTAGAAATGCCTATGCTAATGAAATTCACAACTACATTTTCATCATTGTCTTAAGTCTATAAAGCTAGAAACTTAATGAAGCAATATTGGCTAATAGCTATATTAGCAAGCCCTGTTCATTAGTGAAGTTGTGTCCCAGGCACTCAGGGGAGAGAACTGAGAAAGAAGGAAACATAGATACTTATTTCTGGAAGATTTGGTCAATAATTTATTTAGAGAGTCTAGACAAAACATATAGCTTTTCAAATTTAGGTTTTATTCCTGAAATAATATATGGGAAAACTTTACTTGAAGGCAAACTATATAAACTAAGTCATCAGTTCATAATTTTCATGGAAAATAAGTTTTTTAATCTTCTTGAAAATATATATTGTGTTCTTAAATATCTTGAAGATACTTTGAAAGGAATCTTACAGGATCTATCATAAATTGAATTTAATATAAAATAGGCAAACTATTTATAAATTGGTTTATTGATTTATTTTTGTTTGGTAACCATGCTAAGTTGTGTTCAGGCCTTTGTCCTGACTATGTTTAGGGATCACTCCAGTCAGTGCTTCAGTGCTCAGTGGCATATATATGGTTCTCTAGGATTCAAACCAAGGTTGACCCTGCTTTGGTTTGAATCCTGGCAAGCTCCTTAACTCCGACACTATCTTGTCAGACCAAATAATTTATTTAATGTTTGTGCTCTTTTGTGTTGGCAAAAGAAAAGAATCTCTTCCTAAAAGAATTAGTCTATACATAAACTAGGCAGTACTAATCCTGTTGCTTTGAGCAGGACATTTGCATCGTAAAAGGAATACCAAATGATTTGCATAAACCCTTGCATATCTACACTTCTGCATCTGTCCTGTCATGACTTTAAACCAATGATTTTTGACTATGCTTACATATTGGCAATCTAATATTTTATGTGAAAAAGTAAGCAAAGCAGGAATATGTATTTAATTTGTCAGCTTATTTTCTTATCTTGATTATGCAAAAATACACCTGTTCAAATTTTGCACATCATCCCACATGAAGAATCAACACTGAGAGCATAGTGAACTGACTATTCTATAGTTTCCTGGCTAAGCACATTTGGAATAATCAGAAAATACTTTAAAAATATTGCTACTATCTCAATTAGTGAACTGTGTTTGCAAACTTAATATTAATAGAAAACTAATTTGTGCTTTAGGTTTTATATAAAAATATTGTACAGCAAACCAGGCTTACAGATCTTCTAGAACCACATGAAATATATTGGGAAAGTTGAAAGAGATGGAAGATATTTAACTATACTTAAAGTACTTTCATGGAAGAACCAAATCACTTACTGCTGAAAAAAATCACTTTCATTCCCTTGGTACCAAATCAATAAAAGTCCTCACCATAGCAGCTTCTTTTTAATGGTTACAAAGAATTACTGCACTACCTAAATTGAAAACAATCAGTGTGCACACCAAATGACTCTTCAGTTTATGTTGATAAATTGACTTTTTTGCTAGCAGCTAAAGTTCAATTTATAGAGATAGATTGATTGAGACTAAAATCAATAACTTAAGTGCCCCATGTGTTAGATTTTATGTTTGTGAGAGTTCCATATCTATAATAATAATAATAATAATAATAATAATAATAATGTACAACAACACTACATGATTATAAGAGCTATATAATAAGTGTTTTCTAGTTAATTAAAAACCATGAGATTCATAGTAATTTTTGTAAGTCAAATCTCAGCATAAATATAACTTGGAGTAATTCAACATAAATATTTTTGATATTACATATAGTTCTAATGATGAATTTGAAAACTACCCAAATATAAGCATCAATCTTGTCGATTACTAATAACTTTATTTAACTAACACATATTGTTCATTCCTAAGAAATTTTTTCAAATCATGTTGATCATGGTGGATAATCTTTAGTGTACACAACATTATCATGTGCAACGCTTTAAAAAATACAACCAAGCTTTCATAGAGATGGCAGGACCATCCATGTAATTTGAAAGCATAATGAATTCCCTCTTGATTACCTATCAGAACTGCATGGGTTTAGCCCTTGATCAGGTGACAGATCAGAAAGCTTTGCCTTATTCAAAGTAGAGTTATAGAGCAGAAGAGAATGGACTGTTGATTACTTCAGCCAACCATTGTTTTTGCATCCTATGTCGGAACTAGAGCTCTTTTAATTTAAACACGTTTGAGCCGACTGTAGAAAATGGGAAGTGGAATTAGTGCAGAAAGCAAGGAGTCAGCCAAAAGATCCAAAGAACTGGAGAAAAAGCTTCAGGAAGATGCTGAGAGAGATGCGAGAACAGTAAAGTTGCTGTTATTAGGTAATGTCATTTATTTTGCTTTTTAAACCATAATGTTTTCTTCAACTGTGATGTATTTACCCTTCTCAAACATTATTTCAAATGTATTGGCATCGAGTATATTTATTAGGAAAATGTAAACTTGAATACATGGGTATAATTTATAAACATTAAAAAGTTTTCTTAAAAAACTAATGCATATTTTTGCTGAGAGAAAAATGTTTACTATCATGACTGAATTTTTTATCAATAATGCAATTTACTACATTAAAATAAATCTCATGTTTTTTATTTTGTCATCTCCTTATCATTTCTAAATATCAATAATTTACTGCTGCAAATAATACTTTAATTATATATTAAAATAATGTATAGCTATTTGTTTAAGCAGAATTATGTTCAATAGGGGCTGGAGAGATAGCATGGTGGTAAGGCATTTGCCTTTCATGCAGAAGGTCATTGGTTCGAATCCCGGCATCCCATATAGTCTCCGGTGCCTGCCAGGGGGCGATTTCTGAGCATAGAGCCAGGAGTAACCCCTGATTGCTGCCAGGTGTGACCCAAAACAAACAAACAAAAAAAAAGAATTATGTTCAATAGTTTCATATAAAAGTTAATATAATGAAAAACTTGTGCTTTAAAATTATTCTTGAGTGACTTAGAGTAAATGTAAAATAGATTATTTAAGTTCTATTAATAACAAACTATCAAATGTTGTTCATGATCTTGTCTGTACAATTAAAAAATCATACCATTTGAACCCTTTTAGAACATTTAAATGCATATTTATATCAAGATTATGTCTCGTCTATGTTTTCATTCACTCAAAACTCAGCAAGACTTTAACAAACTATAAACTCAATATATGCTTAATGCAAATTAAGATAAAAGATGCTTTACACTTCTTGTCAAAATATTTATAGTGGTCACAATAAAATGAACACAGTTTATATTAAAATATATAAAAGTATGAACAAAATTCTTTCGTGAATATCATGTTCTTTTTGCCATTTGTCATATACAACTGAATTTTTTTCCACAAGAGTGAATCATTTCTATGACTAAATGTTTTTATTTCTTTTTTTTTTTTTTGGTTTTTGGGTCATACCCGGTGGCGATCAGGAGTTACTCCTGGCTCTGCCACTCAGAAGTCTCTCCTGGCAGGCTCGCAGGGAACACATGGGATTCCAGCTTTCGAACCGGGGTCCGTTCAAGGCAAGCATCTTACCACTGTGCTATCACTCCGCTCCCTAAATGTTTTTATTTCTTAAAATGGTCACTTTAGTGTATCTAAAGTGTTCATTATAACAAGACACCTTAAGAAACAATGGTGGAGTTACCAGTATTTGTTCCTTAAACAAAATGAGTTTATGCTTCTACTCTCAATTCTGTGCTTTCGTATTTGCCCATAAGTAATAACCATCTAGAGGTTAATGATTTAGAAGTATGTTGGTTTCAATACTTATGAAATGAGGAAACATTATCTGAAACTTTGATAAGAATAAATTAATATATAAGACATAGATAAAAAGAGAAAACAAGAGCTGAAATGTCAAGTATTTTTACAAATATTACTTGTATAACTTCTAAAAAGAACAGTATGAGAGGTAACAAAATAAGCACTAGATTTTTATCTGAATTTATAAAAGTGTAAATATTTTTACTATACCAATTTTTTTGATCTAATTACTTTCTTTTCTTTTCTTTTTTTTCTTTTTGGGCCACACCCAGTGATACTCCGATTACTCCTGGCTATGGACTCAGAAATCGTTCCTAGCTTGGGAAATCATATGGGATGCTGGGGGATCGAACTGCAGTCCATCCTAGGTTAGCTCATCCAAAGCAAATGCCCTACCACATGCACCACTGTTCCAGCCCTGGGTCAAATTTCTGATAATATCAACAAGAAAGTAGCTTTTTCTACCAGAGATATAAATATCATTAGATATTTTGCCTCCCTGACTTTCCCAATACAATAATAATTCAGTATTCAGTTCTATTGTTATCACAGATAGTATGCTTGGATTTATTTAATTCTGAAAGTATGTGCACTGAACTCAGTAACCATTTTATAAAATATAGAAATGAATAATGCTCTCTTATGTTTTTCCTATTCCAATTACACTTCAAACACTGGACATAGTGTTTCTTTTTAGATTATGGTTCCATGCATGCTGATTCAATTGTTAAGATCAAAATAAACTTTTGTCACAGTGCTTTTATTCTAGTTTTTTAATTGTACTCAAATTGCCTAAATTATACTTTTTTGGAGGCAATACCACATCATTAAAACATGTTCAATTAAAACTGAGTGCAAACCTAAACCTGTATAGCTTCTCACTCTAAATCATATCACTAACAAAATCAAATTTGTCCCACCATCAAAACAATGGTATTTATAACATTTGTGTCATTTAAACAATAGTATTTAAATTTAGTGCATGCCAGGTAGGACTAGCCAATAAGTGGTCTGGTGATGACTAAGTGTAATTCTAGTTACAAATCTAAAAATATGCTTTACAAAATTCAGTACTTTTGGGTGAGTGTGATCGTCGACATTGTTGGGGGCCAATGCCCATTCCCTGTGAAACTTGACCTGAGAGGGTCAGTTATGTTAATTGTTCTCCTGGCAATATGATATTGCTAAACCAGCTGTGCTGGGAACTACTAGGGTGCCATAAGATAACAAAGATCCAAGTCACAGCTGTACAAGTTCTACAGCTGTCTGTTTCACCCCCTCAGACTAAAATCTTTCTTTACGTTGAACTTCTCTCTGTTGTATTCTGCGGTGTTTAAACGCAAAATGTATCTTTCCTAATTTAACATGTAGTGTAATATAGATGTAACAAATTATCTTTTATATTATGAGAAAAACGTTATCAAAATGCCTTTACAAGTAAATGATCATTTTTAGACATTATTTTTTATGATGTATTTAGACATTCAGTAAAGAGATGCCAAATCTATTTCATCAGCAAAAGTAGGCTTCTCAGAGAAGGAAGATGTCTTATTCCTAAGATAAATTGGTATTGTCGTACAAAAAAATAAAAGGAAAGGTCTCAAGATAAAAATGATTTAAGATATTAAGTCTCAAGATATTAAGAAATTAGACTGTGGGGCCGGGAAGGTGGCGCTAGAGGTAAGGTGTCTGCCTTGCAAGCGCTAGCGTAGGACGGACCGCGGATCGCGGTTCGATCCCCCGGTGTCCCATATGGTCCCCCCAAGCCAGGGGTGATTTCTGAGTGCATAGACAGGAATAACCCCTGAGCTTCAAATGGGTGTGGCCCAAAAACCAAAAAAAAAAAAAAAAAAGAAATTAGACTGTATAAATGTCCCAACTAAATTTTATTAAGAAAAACAAGTTAAAAGAAAACTGATGTTCATTTTTTTTAGATTTCCTAAATTAGCTTTTAAAAAAGTTTTTGTAAGTGTTTGACCAAATATGATTTCTGTTCACATGAGAGATTTGGGGCTGGAAGATAGTACTGCTGCTAGGGTGTTTGTCTTTCTTGGGGCCCACTACACTAAGTGATGCTCTAGGAACTATGCATCTACTAACCTATAAACTGTCAATCATCAGTTTCTACCTAAAATAGACTTTGTGGTAAATTTTATATAATTGTTTTAGTGTTGCTTTTAAGCCAAAAACATGTATTAATAAAAAAAATGTAAAAGCTTGTTGAACTATTTAAAATCCAAAAATGTTTGTATAATATTTGAGAATTTCAGATATTTTTAAAACAAGCATAAGATTTGAATGACTCAACATTTCATTGGTATAAAAATGTATAATACCGAAACATTGATGCCTAAAAATGAAATATACTTAATTGGCTGACTGAGTGTACATATTTTATAGGCATTTATGGATTTGTATTACTTATTATTTCCTTATTATACAAAGAGGTGCTCACACATCTATTATTCTACTTATTTCCTTATTATATAAAGAGGCACTCACACATTCTATTAGAGAAAATTATCTGACATCTTCTGATTTCTGATGTGATGTACTATATTACAAATTAATTATATATTTTTGTTAAATATTTACATTGCATCTAATAATCAGAAATAAATTATTGAAAATTACATAATAAACTATTATAGACTTTAGAAAATATCAGTAACATAAAAACAAAGTACTTGGGCCAGAGTGGTAGAACAGTGGTAGAGTGTTTGCTTGCGAGCAGCTGAACAGAAGGACATGGGTTTGATCTCCGGCATCCCATATAGTCCCCTGAGTCAGGAGAGATTTCTGGGTGCAGAGCCAGGAGTAGCCCTGAGTGCCACCAAGTGTGACCTCCCCAAAACAAACAAACAAACAAACAAAGTACTAAGAAAAATATGATAACTATCTTTATAAAGAGGTTGACAATAGGAAATATGAAACTATGACCCAAGACACATAAAATATGAAATTAATTTTTAGACAATCACTTTTAAATACAAAGTGTATTTTGTATTAAAATTTTAATTGGTACTTTTTCTAGTTTTATAGTAGTGACAAAAGAAAAATGTACTTCATTATTTTTCATAGTTTGGAATAATTTGCTATATTTAATTTTTAGAAAAAATTTAAAATTGTACAAGGACTAAAAAGACTGCACTGGTGTTAAGGAACTTGCTTTGTATCCCACCAACTTCACATCAATCTCTGGTACCATATATGGTGCTGAGCACTGCCAGCGCTAACACACAAGCATAGAGCCAGAAATACCTCATAAGCACAACAAGGTATGCCACAAAAAGAAAAAAATTAATATACCATTATACTGTTCTATTATAGATACTTAAAGATATCTTGAAATTATTAATACAAAACAATTATTTTAGTTTTTATTTGAAATATGTATTCTCAGATTTTACATAAATTATAATATAAGAAAGCTATATTATATGCAAAGAAGTTCTATAGAGTACCAATAATACAGTCTAAATTTTCAGAACTATATATTTTCCATGAAATCTGCATTTAAAATAAATCTGGAGTCGGTCTCTAAATCATAAAACTGTCTATAATTATTCCTTTTGGATTTTGTGAGGGCTTCCCAAGAAATGACGAGGCCCTGAAGTCCTTCTTTGACAATTAGGCCTACAGGTCAAAGTGAAGGTTCTAAAATTTACTGTAATGTGGGCTCTGAGGTGCTAGCATTACCTGACTATGCTGGTGGTGATTGGACACAACATGATATGAAGGGTAAAACCAGGGTAAGCCACATATAAGACAAATGCCTTAAACCCTCTACTCTAAACATCTTATTCTGATGTTGACATAGAAGTTGGCACTAATGTAAAACTTTTTTTTATATTTTAATATAAATTTTCTTTGTGCTTTATGGGATATACCTAGTGATTATTTGAGGCAACTTATTACTGGTTCAGTACTTGGGGTTTGTTTCTAGTAATAGTTGATGAATGCTAGAAAATGAAACACTGTATTAATTAAAGATAGGTAGTTTTATAAGGTTCAGAATCATCACACACACAGAATGTAGTAGAGAATGTGTTTGTATGCCTTAAAGGCCTCTTTGAGCATAGTTTTTTAACTTTAGGCCTCCAACTAGGCCAACCTGAGCGCTGCAGTGCCAGTAAGACAGAAATCATGTAAGAGGCTCGCCAGCTCTAATGCATACTCTGCTCAAAAACAAAAACAAAAACAAATAGAAATTGTATATTGCTATTTACTCAATATAGGTATTAGAATGTAATCAAGTTATAAACAAAAAAATTAAGACAAACTAAATATGTTTAAAAACAAGCACTAAAAATTAAAAATATATATTTTCAACAGAAATAGCTGGTCATACTTAAAATAAACAAAATCTGATCTTCCTCCCTCTTCTTTCCCTCTAAAAAATAACAGGAACCAGGATCAACATGAGCCTAAACTATATGTCTACTGAACCAGAATGTCTGTGCTATTGGTAAATTTCCTAATAAGTATGGGTTCATTTCAGAGTTTGTGGTGCAGATGGATATTGGTTTGTATGTAGTTTTTGGTGAAATAGAGAATTGAAAAATCATGCCCATATGAAAATAATGAAGAGGGGCCGGTGAGGTGGCGCTAGAGGTAAGGTGTTTGCCTTGCAAGCGCTAGCCAAGGAAGGACCGCGATTTGATCTGAGCACTTAGCCAGAAACAATCAATCCCTGAGCATCAAATGGGTGTGGCCGAAAAACCAAAAAAAAAAAAAGAAAGAAAGAAAGAAAATAATGAAGAAATACTTCTATATAGGTTGAGATTGTCTTAACTAAAAAAAAAAATGTGGAGATAGGTCAGAGGAATAGTACAGCCAATAAGGTGCTTGCCTTACACGTAGCTGACTCTAGTTTGATTACAAGCACCCTATACTGTTTTCTAAGCTCCACTAACATTAGGCTAGGAGTGATTCCTGAGTACAGAGCCAGGAGTAAGCCCTGATATCTTAAAACTAAAATGTATTTATTACTAATTAAATTACTAGGAATATTATTGAAAGGCTGGAATGATAGTGGCTAGAGCATTTGACTTGTATGTGGCTAATAGGGTTTGATCCTTAGCAGGAGTAATTTCTGAGCACAGAACTAGAAGCAAACCCTCAATACCAGTCGGTATGGTCCAAAATACAAAAAAAAAAAAAAAAAAAAAAGGTGGGTAGGGGGAATTTTATTGAAAAAATGTTGATACATAGGTACATGTGAGCATGTGCCCTAGTTATTTTTAATCTGTAATAATCTGCCTAAGGGTAAATATTATTAGCCAAACCCTATAAAATAGGACACTGATAATCAGAAAGATTTTACTTGATCTTAATACCCTCAAAGTTAGTAACAAATGTAAGTCCAAGTTAAATAAAATCACAAAATCTATATATACCAATTACATCTTCTATTCACAATCTGAAATTTTAGAAGTTTTGTCAGGTTGACAAGATTATTTCCTGTTGCTCAATAAAGAAGAAAAAGAGTGAGTGCAAAAATTAAATTGGTTTTAAAAAGTTATCTTAAATAAAAATTTGTATAACTATAGTCTGATACTGGGTTAGAAGTAGTTGATTCATAACAATATAATAGTAAAAGTAGATAGCTTCTACAGTATTTAAAAATAAGTGAATTCTGGATATTTCATGAGTGCAAAAATCACATTTATTTTGATATAGTAAGTGAATTATTAAAAAGTACATTAGGAAAAGAGTGATAATACAGACAGTGGGGCACTTGCCTCTCATGTGGCCAAATGTGGTTCAGTCACCAG
The DNA here is from genome assembly GCF_024139225.1 of Suncus etruscus. NCBI lineage: Eukaryota > Metazoa > Chordata > Mammalia > Eulipotyphla > Soricidae > Suncus > Suncus etruscus. Next base: position 108,421,402 of record NC_064848.1, read on the forward strand.
CTTCCCATATAATTCCTAGAACCTGCCAGGAGTTATCCTTGAGCTCAGAGTCAAGTTAAGTTCTTTGAACCGCTGGATGCCACTCCTTCTTATACCCCTCTTCCAAAAAAAGAAAGTACATTTAACTATTAATATTGGACTCATGAAAGAGAATTTGCTTTGAAGTAGACCTGGGAGTCTTAGTATCATAAATTCCATTGAAATATTTTTTTTGAAGCATGAAATGAAGAGATGTGTGTGCACGCACAACTGATTGGTTTTGGAGGTTTCTTTCTTCTGTATAATTGTATAATTTTTTCTGGGAAGATTTCTCATGGCAATGCTCAAGGGTTACTTCTGAATTTGAATTCAGCAATTTCTCCTGGAAGAAATGGGCATCCATATGGGATGCCAGGGTTGAACCTCGGTTTACTGTGTTCAAGATATTCTATCACTGTTTTCTGCTTGTGACTTTTACAATCACCTATAAAAACTATGCAAGTTAAGTAGTCCAAGTGTATACTATCATTTTAAAATTGCAATAAGTACTTATGATTGCTCAATTCTAAGCATAGTTAGCTTATATTTTAAAGGTCTTTTTTGTTATTTTCAGATAAATATTGGAATAAAAGTTCTATTCTTATTTATATTAAATTTATGACTAAAGTGTATATTAAGTATTCATTAATTTTTAAGAAATATTAATGGAATATATTCCATTGATACATATTAAATTAGATTATAGTTCCAGTGATAACCATAATATAAAAATAAGAGATTTTGGATATCCTTGGCCTATGTGAATATGTTGTTTTAGTACTGTATTTGGCTCTGTATCATTATCTAACATAACAAGAATGGAATGATTAGTTTGAACTAAGACACAGAAACATTCTGAAAATAGGACTAATTTATTTCTAAAATAGTTTTGCAGTGGAGTTCCAAATAATAAATGAAATACATTTTCTGTATAAATTTTCTGTTAATTCTGTAGTGGACTATATTGAACCTCCATAATAAAAATTACTAAATACACATAATAAAATAAATGACATTTTAGAAAGGCTTTCAAAGGAAAATATGTCTTATTTACAGTTTAATGAAATCTACATGCTGGTTTTAAAAACTGATTTATTGGAACTGAGGAGTGTGTGGGTGGTTGAATGACTGTGGGCATAGGATAATAGTGGAATTCTAGGTAAATATTGTGGAAGAATTGGTGTAATATCTGCAATTATAAAAATAATGATTCTGATATTATTATAAACAAAATGTATAAAATATAACTAAGTAAATTAATTAAACTAGAAAAAATTAAGTGGTTTACTATTATACTTCCTTCACCATGAATGACCAGCTATCTTAAAAACTAAAATAGCATAACTATTCTCATCAGAAATGTACTTTAATTCTCTGATATAGCCTGTTACTGTATCCCAAGATTTATGATAAGTTTTGCTTGTAAAGCACACATACAAAATATTTTGGGATTATTTAAATTCTGTAATTATATTGGGTATATATTCAATAGTGTTTATTATTTAATATTATATTTGTATATGATAAAAGTACTGATATACTTAAGGAAAATTTTGGGGGTTTTCTCCAGTGTTTTTTAGGTAGTAATTTATGTAAATAAAATTGCTGTAAATTATTTCTCTTCATCATTGACGTTATTTAGAGAAATATAATTAATAAAAATGATAAATTATTTTTGAAATCTCATGTTCTCAAATATTTTGCCCTAACATTTTTATTGATTTGGAAAAATATACTACCCTAAATATACATGAGGCCAGAGTGATAGCACAGTGGGTAGGGAGGTTGCCTTGTATTCCACCTACCCAGACTGACTATGGTTTAATCTTTGAGCATCCTATGCTTAATGGACTGACCATGTTTTTTTTTTATTTAAACACCTTGATTACATACATATTTGTGTTTGGGTTTCAGTCATGTAAAGAACACCACCCATCACAAGTGCAACATTCCCGTCACCAATGTCCCAAGTCTCCCTCCTCCCCGCCTGTACTCTAAACAGGCTCTCCATTTCCCTCATACATTTTCATTATTAGGACAGTTCAAAATGTAGTTGTTTCTCTAACTAATCTCATCACTCTTTGTGGTAAGCTTCCTGAGGTGAACTGGAACTTCCAGCTCTTTTCTCTTTTGTGTCTGAAAATTATTATTGCAAGAATGTCTTTCATTTTCTTAAAACCCATAGATGAGTGAGACCATTCTGCGTTTCTCTCTCTCTCTCTCTCTGACTTATTTCACTCAGCATAATAGATTCCGTGTACATCCATGTATAGGAAAATTTCATGACTTCATCTCTCCTGACAGCTGCATAATATTCCATTGTGTATATGTACCACAGTTTCTTTAGCCATTCGTCTGTTGAAGGGCATCTTGGTTGTTTCCAGAGTCTTGCTATGGTAAATAGTGCTGCAATGAATATAGGTGTAACAAAACTGACCATGGTTTTATCCCTGAGCTTTCCAGGAGTGATTTCTGAGTTCAGAGCCAGAAGTGACACCCGACTGCAGCTGGGTTTGGCCCAAAATCCAAAATAAATGAACAAATAAATAAATATACTTGCACAGACAAGTCCTATTAGACCCAATTGCTTTCTTGCCATAACCCCATAACTTTGTAGCTTTCTATATAGCAAACATTGTTTACATATTTAAAGAAGTGAGATGTTGTCATCCTACTGTGTTGACTGCATAGCATAATACTATAATATTAATGCATAAATTTATTATTAGAGGGTTAAAATTAAAAATTAGGGTCAGAGAGCTAGTATGTAAAGTACTTGCCTAACACTCAGACAATTAGATTTGATTCTTTGTACAGTTTATAGTATTTTGAGTTACAATAGGAGTGATCCCTGAGGGAAAACATCCCTGAGGGAAAAATAGAAGTAATCCCTGAGAAGTGACTGGTATATTTCAAACATGGAAAAAAAAAACCATCAATCAGTTATGCAAATTTACAGAAAAGACTTTTTCTTGAAAATGATGAGCACAGAAACTCTGGAGTCAAACATAGATTGTTTAATGCCAGAGATTCAAGATAATAGGCAAGACTCACTGAATTGTTCTTGATACTTTCAAAGAGATAATGCCCAGTCAAGAACAACAATAATAGTTGTCTTCTAAACATCAGATGATAAAATAAATAAAACTCAGATGAGATGATACTTTTATGTGATTTTTATTTTATTTTCAAATGATTCTATTTTATACATGGCAGAAAACTTTATCATGTAAGATGGTTTACATCCAATCTCTTATCGTTTTAACAAGCTAAATTAAAATCTGTAAAAATGATAAGCAAATTGCTGTGGTTCACTTTACTTTTGCATACTATGCTGTCAAATTTTAAATGTTTTACATTTCACACCATGTGGTGTGTGAAATGGGCTAACATAAAACCAAAGAGTATGCTATAGATTAAAAGTGATATATATGTGTATATATATATATATATATATATATATATATATATATATATATATATCTTCACCAGACAACTAAATATGGTATCCCCATAGCTTTATAACTATATCATGGAAGACCACGATTATTTCAAATAACTACATAAACCAGATAATCTGAGACATGTGCATGTTTTAGAGTGAACAAAACAGAACAGAACAGGAAACAAATGTCTGCCCACTTGTAATTTAATCTTGTGTTGATAGAAAACAAGAAAAAAATTAAAATAATTTTAAAATAATATGAGCTTGTAAAATAATGTCAGTGCTAGGGGATAAATGCAATAGAGAAAGGAGGATAAAAATTTAACAGGATAGTAAAGATCCTCTCATTCATGTGTTACAATATAATTTGAATAAAATTCTGACATATGAGATTAATAAAAGACTATATAACTTTACTTTCTGAGTAGCTTTATAAATATCAATTTATTTATATATTTATACATTAGAACCCTGGTAAATATTTTTATATTATACTTTACAAAAATAATTTAACCTGTAGTGTTTAATTACAGTTATATTATACTATGTAAGTTATATATGTTATATAAAATATAAATTGATGCTTTCCTCAATAGATATTATTAGTGATTTTATCTAAAAATTATAAAAAAATTTATATTATCAGGTCTTATCAAATCTTGATGGTTCTTTTTTTCCTTTTGATTATAAAATGAGAACTTTTGTACTCTCAGAGATGCCTCAATTTTCTTTTTATCAAACCCTCTAATCTTCACATGTCTAAGAAATAAAGATAAATAAAAACTAAAATTTTAAATTGGGCCAGAAAAATTGCATAGGCAGAGCCACATGGGTTACTGTAGGAGAGTCTTTAATTAACAGCACTGCATAGGACACCAACAGGAACACCAAGCACAATCAGGTACATCCTCCAAACAGAAGTATTGTCCAAAAATAAAAAACAAACAAACAAACATGTATGTGTATGCTCTATCTATGCCCTACATGTCACAGCCATTTCAATCAAATTGTCTCATAATTTTTATTTTGAAGATTTTCATTCATTTTAGCCTTATTACATGAGAGCTATCTGTTAGGTCACACCCTGCCTTTACTCAAAACAAAGTTATTTCCCCAATTTCCTCTTTCCTTTCACCAAGCCCTTTGACTTATAAAACTCTTCCTGGTTAGGTACTTCTGTCTTACACCCTACTAACCCTCCTGGTGAATTTGAACGGTGTAATAAAGAAGGTCAGTTTGGTTTGTCATGCAGAGAGACTATGTGGTGAGAAGCAAACTACATGATTCTTTCCTGAGTGGCTTGTTTTTTAACTCTTCATAGCAACACTTCCAACCTGGGGTTGGAAATATAGTGCATGAAGTGATTTCACAATGTGAGGTGTTTTTACAGCCACCCTCATTTCTAATTTTAAACCTTCTTCTTAAACTTCCTGAGTCCCATTGCATTTTTTTAAGTTCAATACATATATAAACTCTATTATATGTATATATATATTTAAATTTTAAAGTGTCTTGTTTTACATTCTACATTCTTCCTCCAAGGAACTTACAATATTATTGCTCTTTGAAAACTATTATTTTGTTTATTTTTGCAAAAATATTGCTATAAAATCTACATAATAAAACACAAATACTTTAGGGTTTAGTTTTATGAGTTTTAATAGATGGATATCCAAGAACCCATAATTACCATTACTAAGATACTGAATACTTTAACTCTGTCCCCCTCCCTTTCCAAGATCAGGAAACACTGGGCTATATTCCATCACTATATTTTAGTTTGTACCTCCTGGAATTTTATTAAAAAGAAATACATATTGTATGGAATATGCTCAGTATATATATGGAATAAATAAATTGCTTTCACTGAACATATGCATTTTGAGTTAAATAGTACTGCAAATAGTAATAAATTTTAGTAACTGGAAGCAAGGCACAGAAAATAGTATAGAGTGCAATTAGAGAAATAACTACACTAAGAAGTATCATGACAATGGTAATGAGTGAGAGATATAGAATGTCTATCTCAAATACAGGAGGGGAGTGTAGGAGGAAGGAGATGGGGAGCATTGGGGGTGGGAATGTTGCACTGGTAAAGGGGATGTTCTTTTCTAAAACTGAAACCCAACTATAAATATGTTTGTAATCATGGTGCTTAAATAAAGATATTATTATAAGAAATAAAGAAAAATAGTTTAGGGAGAAGGTGCTTGTAACAGCTGATCCCAGTTAGTTTCTAGGCATCATATATGGTCTACTGAACATCTCTAGGAGTGAACCATGATCACAGAATCAGGAGTAAATCCAAACACTGCCATGCATGGTCCCAAATATACCCTCTCTAAAAAAGTGATTAGAAGAATGAACATCACTTTAAAAGGCTATACTTGGCTCGGGGCCGAAGAGATAGCATGAAGGCAGGGCATTTGCCTTGGATGCAGATGGACAGTGATTCAAATCCCATATGGTACCCTGACCCTGCCAGGAGTAACCCCTGAGCGCTGCCGGGCGTGACCCAAAGAAACGAAACAAAACAAAAAAAACAAAAAGGCTATACTGAGCTGGAAGTAGAGCAATTAGGGAGGGTAATTGCCTTGCAAGCAGCCTGGGTTCAATCTCTAGCACTCCATATGGTCCCCCAAGCTCTTCTAGGAGAGATCCCTAAACACTGAGCCAGGAGAAAACCTTAAGAACTGCTGGGTGTGGCACAGAAACCAATAAGTAAAATAAAATTAAATATTTATATTTAGCAAAGCAACATACTGATTCAATGCAGTTAATATCAAAATACCACTGTCATTTCTCAAAAAAATGACATAATACCACAAAATTTGTTTAGAAATTTAAGCTACATTAAAGGATTATTTTTAAAATGTATGCCCTGTATACCTGGGCTTTAACTACATAAAACAAATCAATAGTAAATACAAAAATAAACTATATACTAAAAATGAACATAACTGGAAACATTTGGTATAAGAATACACATAAATATATCACAAATGAGAGCCCATACATAAAAGATAATAAGATTACTACAATGAAGAAGCCAAGAACATAGTAAAAATAAAATCTCAGTAGTTCTCGTTTAACAGGTTGGAATAACTAGACAAACACTTGCTAAAGGTGAATTCAGAATGAATTAGATGCTAGGATTAAAGACTTGAAACCATAAAATACATTGAAAAAAGCTTAGGCAATGTTAGTTATATATTAATAAAAATACGGCAATTATAAAATTATTATCTGTTTGAATTTTTGTCAGATCAATTGATAATACTTCTCATTTTCTTTTTCAGGAGCAGGAGAATCTGGGAAAAGTACCATTGTTAAACAAATGAAGTACGTACATCTTCCTATTTTACAAGTTTAACATTTATTTGATCTGTTTCCAAATTTTGCCATTTAAAAATGCTTTTAAAGTCGATTAATATTTCCAGATATTAATTGCAAAGCCATTATACATCCTGTGTATATATTTCTTTTCTCTAAAGTAGAACACATGTCCGGTATATGCAAGGCCTTAAGCAGCATACCTGGAAAGGCCTGGTTTCCAAGTAATGCCAGATATGGCCTTGGTTGACCTAATTGCTGCCAGTTTTGTTAACACAGCCTATAAGAGAGTCCTATAATACAACACACAGACACACACACACACACACACACACACACAGTTTAGGATTTTATTCTTTGGTGCATATCAAATGAAAGAGTGATTCTATCAAAGACGAAAGAGTGATTCTATCAAAGACGAAATTGTACAATTGCTATCAGGCTTTCCTTTATCCTAGATTATAATATGGTGAAAAATATATATCAACCAATACAATAGATATTTATATATAATTATAAATTAATAATTGAAAGGTTAAAAAGTCTGTTATATATGATTAGCTACTGATTTTTAAAACTATAATCTGCCCAAATATATTAATTGGAGTAAACTACAAAAAGTTCACAAAAGGGGCCCGATGCCAGCGATTAAACCCAGGTCTGTTGCATGCAAGGCATATGTCCTACCTACTGTAGGTTCAGGCCCCTAATCACTGATTTTTTTTATAACAGTAAATTGTGAAATCCCCAGAGAGGGAGAGGGATACCCATGCTCCCTGTCCAGGTAGGACTAGAGACACAGGTCCCGCAGCAATCTGACGCAGAAAATAATCCACATACAGTTGGGAAGGAAAAGCAGGACAAAATATTCACACCACAAGCTGTTCACCCACAAGATAGAGCATAGATGGCACCAGCTCCTCCTCCAGTCATCCTGAGTAGCCTTTATTAGGATAAACAAAGCCCACTCCCAAAGGGAGGGGGAAAAGCCAGATTTCAAAAGGCAATAGGGAATCATCTTTTTGACAAGAAAACCAAAGGAACCAATTGAGAAACATCTAAATTTTAGAAGGCAATATGAGGACCAATCCAAAAGCTTCTACCCACAGCAAATGAACAAAATAATTTTTAAATAATGTTGCTAATTTAAGTAAAATTTGAATATATAAATGTGCCACTCCTACTTAATAATTATATAGAAATTCATAGAATTTTAATAATGTGCACACTAGTTTGCAAAAATATTACTAACCTATAGATTCAGACAGTTTTCTATTAATAAAGTAACTTAATTTTGAAAAGTATAAAATTCTTAAGTATAAAATGTATATGCAAAAAAATTAATAAGCCTTAATAAAATAATAAAAATTGCTATGAAGTAACTAGATCAACAAAACATAAGAAAATTGGTTATAAAAGTATAGAACTATTTATATATCTTCTTATGTAATGCATACCATCCATTATGTTATGTGTTTACATACATATATATGTAAAGAAAGTTTAGAGAAAATATTTATGTTAACTGTAAAACCAAGATTAAAAAAAAATCACAAAAGCACAATTCTCAACTTTGACCAAATAGGTACATTTTATAAAGTGGATAAATTTATACTGATCCTTTAAGAAGTTTAGTTTTTAGACCACACCCAGTGAGACTCACAGCTCTGCACTCAGGAATCACTCCTGACTGTGCTCAGGGAACCACAGGGAATGCTGGGAATAGAACCTGGGTCAGTCATGTGAACTATATACATCTGGTATCTGTCTCAGTCAAGTGTTGGTTTTATAATCAAAATTATGTCAATGTCTCCTTATCCCACCTCATGGATATCTTTATTTTCCTCTCTCCTAAATAGAGAGAATAAGAAAGTAAATATATAATTTTTTAAGAAAGTAAATCTTTTAACATTTCTATCACACTTGCCTTTGGCATGCCATAGAAATACCATTGTAAGTGTCAACTGTAGTCTTTTTATTGCTATTTTTATAAAGCTTTTTAGGCCATGTTTTAGTTATTGTTGACCTATAGGGTTTCTCTACCCAAATTTTTAGCCCTGGTATAACTTTCTTTCTTTCTTTCTTTTCTTTTTTTTTTTTACAACAAATAGTTTATGTCTTACAACTACTTTTTCCTGACTTTTTCACTATCTTAAATATTGATGTTCTAATACAATAGGTTATCCTCTGCTTAATTTACACTTTTGTCCAAAAATAATTATTGCATTTTCAATTATTTCCCAAAATAACTTTTTTAACTCAGGCACTATCTTCACTAGGAAAGCTTATATATATATATATATATATATATATATATATATATATATATTTCTCTATTGCATGGAAGGTAAAAATCAGAAAGAATGACATTAAACTTATCTCCCCCATCTGGCTTTATCCCCTAAAATGATTAAAAACAGTAGGTATATGACTCTTCAGTCTCATCAAGTTATTCCACATCTACACAAGTCTTCAAGCATGTCATTTATCCCTGTTGCCTTTGCCTTAAATCAAGTCACCATTTCTGATATGACTTAATAGTGTCTTGCTTAATTGTTTCTATTACTGTCCTCTTCTTTCCACTTCATTATCCACACTGCCACCAACTGATCTCTTTTATAATGACTGTATATTATTGTCTGAATAGAAATTTTTATCTATGCTATCAAACACCTTGACATGGTACATAAAATAGTATTTCAAAAATCAATTCAATTCTTGCCTATCTCATTTTTTACATGTACAGTAAATTTATTCTTTTACCGTTTTCCTTCCAAAATGCCCAACTTAGATATGTAATAGAAGAGCATAGTATTGAAGGCAATGTAAATAGGTGACTAAGATGTCAAGTCAAGTTGTTTTTTCTGTCCAACTGTCCCACACAAACATTAAGTGGGGGGTAATCACTGATTTCATCATTTTGCTTTTCAATAAATGTTTCTATGAAAAGATAAGTGCATGACTTATTTCATAAAGAAAGCCTAAATTTATTTATTTTTATTTGTAATTGTCCATTTTATTCTTCAATTGAAATAGTTTTTTCAATTTCAACTACTGACAGAAATGGGATTTCTTTTACAAACTTTTTTTGAGAGATGATGGCTTTTCACTACAGTCTTTATTTTATTTATTTACTTGAATATGATATCAAAACTGAAAACAATAGGTCTAGAGACAAGAAATAGTACAACATTTAGGACACATGACTAGCATGACTTGACCTGGGCTCAACTTTGGAACAAATTTGTCCAGTGTGTCACTAAGTGACACTGATCAACCACAGGGCGCAAGCAGTACTCTATGTTCTGGCTTTAGTATTAAACTTCTGGCCTAGTTAACTGAGTATCACCAGAAGTGTCCTCTAACTGCTAAGCACTTCTTGGGAAGTCCTACACAACACAAATAATCAAATTAGCATAGAATTTTTTCACTCTTTGCTTGCAAAATCCTTAGATAGAAAATCTTGGAAGGTTGGGCCCGGAGAGATAGCACAGTGGCATTTGCCTTGCAAGCAGCCCATCCAGGACCAAAGGTGGTTGGTTTGAATCCCGGTGTCCCATATGGTCCCCCATGCCTGCCAGGAGCTATTTCTGAGCAGACAGCCAGGAGTAACCCCTGAGCACCGCTGGGTGTGGCCCAAAAAAAACACAAAAACAAAAACAAAAACAAAAAAAGAAAATCTTGGAAGGCATATATGTTCTTTTATCTTTCATACTTAATCTTATGCTTAAAGATAGAATGAAAATACTTTTACGTTATCCAGAATATACCAGATAAACACAAAAGTTTCAAAAACTATAACTGAAAAGGAAATAAATTAATTTTACAATAAAATTTCAATGACGTGATTGGCATGCAAACAAATTTTAGTTCTTAATAGCCACATCATTTTTATTCAAAAGTTATTATCTAAGTGTTTATTTGACTTGATTGAGTTGAAAGAAAAGTTCAGCCAAAGAAAATGTGTAGGCATTTCAGCTTTGTGAACTAAATAGCACGTACACAGATGGAAAAGTGACAGTGTGTAATTACCTACATTAAAAAAAAAAGGAGAGATGCTTTTGTTAGTGCTATAAATAGAGAGCAGGCACTCCTATTTCCCAGTGTGTCTTAAGTGATAGGAAAAGACATGAATGTTCACTTCCTCTAAATATCATGTTGTAAACAGTACCCTAAATTTTAGAACTCTATATATATCTTTGTCCTAGGAGTGTAGAAAACTTTCTTCTTAAAAAGATAGAAGCTATGGAAATACAATGTTCATGTTTTACTCATTTTGCTTTTTGCTATCTAGTGTAAATTCTAAGTCATTTTCAGATTAGGAATGAGGAGCTCAGAAAGATAATGTATCAAATGAAGGTGAAAACAAAAACTAAAGCTCCAAAATTGCTCGTAGATAGCACACTCATAAATATTTTTTCTTTTTCATTAACATATATTTAACCAAATTATCAAGCAAGTATGACTAATAAAATTTATTAAACCATGTTTTGGTATTATAATCGATTGTTACATAAAAACTTTTGTACTGTTTATATTACAGAATCATCCACAAGAATGGTTACAGTGAGCAAGAATGCCTGGAGTTCAAAGCAGTGGTTTATAGCAATACACTGCAATCCATCCTAGCTATTGTGAAAGCCATGAATACACTTGGGATTGATTATGCAAATCCCAGAAGTTCAGTAAGTATATAAATAATGAGCCCATTAAAGTGTAGAACTTCATAAATTTGTAGTACTAATTAATACCAAAAATGTTAAGTGTGAACATAGGAAACAATTCTATTTACTATAAAAGTTCCTATTTTCTTCATATAAAATCTTTCCTTGTAGACTGTATGATCATATTTAATATAAAATCTTTTCCTAGGCCCAACATCCTATGCAGCAATATACTGTATAATCAGAATAAATAAATGCTCTGTTTCATAAATACAAAAGCATTATTTTATAAACCAATTTTTATAATATCTGTATCTTATTTTCTTATTCAAATTATGATCATTTTATAGAGATCATAATATTTAATCACATTTCAATAATGTTTAGTGGTAATCACAAAGACTACATGACAAAAAAGCTTAATTAATAATATTCTTGAAACTAAAGTACATGATTTTTAAAAAAATTTTTGCAAACTAAATTGTTTGCAAAATAAATATAATGTTAGTTTTGTAATAGTGATATTTTTGTATATGGTAGAATTAAGTTTGTTTTGCCCTGTTTTTGTTAAAATACATTTAAGTGCACTTACCACAAAACAGTTTAAATATATTAAGTACTTTATTTGGCAAATGAAACAGTATTATTCAAAGAACAATAGTTGACCACACCTCTCCCCAAAGAAACCATCCTGAACAATTCACAAGAACTCACCTATTTCTCTATGACCCCTTCAAGAACGGCTGATCGACTCCAAAGGAAGTAAACTTTTCCAGAATGGCTCTTGAGAACTCATTATTCTAACAATAAAAATAGAGGGGGAACATGCAGTAAGCGCAGAGACTCGCATGTGTACTCACTCCACTTCCTACCAACATCTTAGGTTTAGGTTATCAAAAGCCCTTAAGAGGAAAAATTAAAAAATGTTGCTCTTCTTGCTGTCAGTTTTGTAAAGGAAATCCTGTTTTGTTTTCTTTGACTTTCTGACAGTGAACATAAAAATGTTAAGTATGTGTTTAAAACAGATAGCTTTTTTTTTACTTTAAATATATGTATTATAGTTTAAGTACAAGGGTTACAATGGTGTCTCAGTTTCTGGCATTGAGGTATTGATTTACTGCAAATCTTTGTCACTGAAGGGCCAGAGGTTTTTCTATGCACCATCAAAATATCTGCTAGAATTATGTGTTTATTTGTTTGTTTGTTTGTTTGATTTATAACTTGGCTTTATAGCCTTAAAGTTAAAGGTCTTCTCCAGATGACTAAGAAGAACTCCAGTAGAGGAATTAAATTCCTTTCATTTTATTCCCTCCCTTGACTTGGTGGTTGTGTTTTCACTTAAGGTTTAATAATCTCTTGGAACTGCCTTATTCAAAGAACCTAGGATTTTTAAACTATCTCTGTGAGACAACGTGATAAATATGCTATTTAAAGACATGATAAATGAGAGTTAAAGAATTAGTAGTGTATGGCACACATTAAATAGCTACACTTTAGAGGAAAGAAATTATTACTCTTGGCTTTCCTTATATGATGATTTTTATTTATTAAAATACTTTTAATGATTAGGAATATTTTACATATTTCTTTCTAAGCAACAGTGGCTTCTGAAATATGTTCCTTCTAACATATTCCTGAGAAAGATTAAATGATATTTAAATTTACATTTATAAGTGTATTGCTGTATCACAAAAGTTAAAGTTTATTTTGCCTTGTGGTACTTATTTACATATTTACATGTGGTACTTATTTATACTTCAGGTAGCCTAATGTTTGCAAATAAATGAGGTCACTATTCACTAAAAGGCTAAATCTATTGGTCAAGAGTCTCTTAACAGGGGCCAGAACATATTACAGTACCTAGGGCAGTTGCCTTGCACATGTCCAAACTTGCTTTGTTTATAACACCCAATATGGACCCCAGAATATACTAGGAATTCACCCTGAACACTATCAGGTGTGGCCCTAAAACAAACATCAAAAACAAAGAAGCATCACTTAACAAGATGACCATCAGTTGAGCAAAAAAATAATGAAATATAAATGATTGTCATTATGCTAATTTAAAAACAGACATAAAAGGTTTTTTTTTCAATTTTACATAAAAGTTATCAATAGAAAACAAAAGCAACTACTAAGCAACTGGCATTCTTAAGAATTTCTATGTCCTCAAATAGCAAACATTATAGTTGTCAGGTACTAGATATCACCTTTCATTTTTTTAACTGATGTAAACTTTAATCACATTCTTTGGTATTTGTGTCTAAGATTAATACATTATACTTAGCTTAAACTATTTATTCAGTAGATTAATTGCTAAACACTTTACCTATGTGTGACCTTCATAGTTCTGTCATCCTATGTACTTAGTTTTGATTATAATTGCACGTTTAAATATTTTTACATAACCATTCACACATATAAGAGATTCCTTCAGAGAGAAAAGATCAAGATTGAAAATCTACATGAATTATATTGGAACTTTGTTCCATAATTAGAAGTAAGCTACTTAAATTTCAGTCTTTTCATTACAAAATTTTAATGAGTTCCTTACTGAACAATGATGACTAAATGGTAAATGCACAAACAACAAAAATCCACTTAAAATTAATTACACAATATAAACCTATAGGAAGTATTAGGATTTATTTTTTCAATAATTATTTGAACATGGGATCATTAAAATGTATGCATGAAGTCTATATATTAAACTATCTGAAAACATTATTCTATTAATATTTTTAAATAAGATGAAAATAGTTACAACATCAAGTTTGGTATTGAAGGGTGAGAGAGCCAGTACAAAAGAAAGATGCTTGCCTTATGCATGCCCGCCCAAGATCAAATTAGCATCCCTGAGGCATCAGAGCACCAGCACAGAGCCAGGAGTAAACCCTGAGCACCAGCAGATGCGACACTAAAAGTGAAAAAGAAAAAGAAATAAATATTGAATTTATTCAAATTAAATAGTCTTTAAAGTTCAGAAACAAAAATATTTAAAAGAATATATTAGTTACATATTATTACAGACAAATGGTAAATCAATTTTTAAAAATAAACTATATTAAGTATATTAAGCTCACTATTGAAAATCAAGATGTTTTCAATGAGTTATGGCTATAGAATCTAAGGAAATGAATTTAGAAATCTGAAATAGACACAGTGAAATTTGAAATAAATCTATAGCTGAAGAGGAGAGATAGGCTCTTGTGAAATGTGTATATTTAAAGATGGCTGATTCTGACTGGTTTGGCTTAGTAGTTGATAGGTTAATTTTATGGTCAGACACTGTAGGGTTTTAAAGCTGAATAAATAGGAGGGAAACATTATAAAGACATTAAATAATCTTCATTTATTTCTTGTGAGTAAAATGAAATTCTGTTTTAAATATCTAAGCCATGTGTTTCAATGGAGGAAAAGAATGTTTGACTTCAAAAGTCTTTCACAAAGGATTTTAGTACTATGACTACCTTTAACTTAGTTCTTTCAAAATGAAACTTAAGATGTAAGTCAAAGAACATGGATTTCTCAAGATGAACTATGATGAAAGTTCTATGACAAAGTAAGTTTGGCATACAAAAACACTATAATATTTTTTTGAAAATTTGCAAAGTACTTCAAAACTCATAAAATTCTGTAATAATAAATCTTCAAATACTATAATCTCAAGTATGAAATGTTTGACATTGTAGGATAACATGAGAGGAATGCCAGGTTTCCAGACAAAATTTCCATACAAAAATTTGCTTAACAAATCATGCCAATAAGGGTTGTTTTACTTTTGAAGAGTAGGTGTAACTTGCATCTAGATTGTGCATGAATAAGTGCAATTTAAAAAAGATACATAATAAGAAACAAGGGAGTGTTGAGAAAGGATCCTTGAAGGGCTGTATTTAAAGTGACTCAAATAAAGATAGAATGAGGCACAGAAAATAATGTAAGAAACAGTTATTCAAATACTCCAAGCACTCATATATTGAGTTTAATCAACTGTAAGGGAAGAGGAAAGAGAAGTAGGAGTAGGATATAAGTTTTGAAAATAAGACATGAACTAAAGCTAACAGATTCTTGAGAGCACCATTAGGAGTTTGGGTGTTATTTTGAGCTTGATAGAAATGTATGAACTTAAAATATAAGAGCATGGTAAGTAGCAGGAGTTCAGTTTTAATCAATTGCATAGATGTTGAAAACTCATTTTAAAAAAACTTGCTAATTGTAAAGTCAGATAGTTTAAGAATTTAAATATGATTTGATTCAAACCTGTAAGTAACATTTCTTTGATTACCATATCGATCCTTTAATGAGTATTTAGACATTTAAAATGTCAGTCTGTCCAATAGGACACACTGTGTAGGACACACTGTGCTTTTAATTGTAGTAGATTCTATCCAAAATTCTCAGCTCTAGTAATTGAAGATATTTGAGTAATAAGAAAGTCAAAAATTTGAAAGACTAAATGCACAGAAATGTGACTAAACTAGTTGGTATTTTTCAGTATTTAACATATTAGAATCTGCAATTTAGTTTAATAATCACCAAAGTTGGCTTTGATTCTATATAGAATAAATTAAAAAGTCAATAATCACAGAAGACAAAAATTAAACTCTGGCACTATTATTACATTGAATTATTTTTAAGAAGAAAACTTAATGACAGTTATGTATTCAAGATGATACCATATTCATATACCATACAAACAAGATATTTTTAAAAATTATAGTATCCAAAATAAATGAAAGACAGTAGAGTTTAGTTTGTAAGGTTATATTTGATATTACACATGTAATTTTTTCTCTCTAGGGACAAAAATTAGGTGCCATTTTTCATCACAATAAAAATTAATAAATATTTTTATTCAATCACCATGAGCTACTCAGTTGTAAAGTTATGTATGATTTGGTTTTAGTCATACCATTTTCAATACCCATCCTTTACCAGTACACATTTCCCACCAATGTACCTACTTCTTGCCATGCCCCACAGCTTCTATGACAGACATTTCTCTCTCTCTCTCTCTCTCTCTCTCTCTCTCTCTCTCTCTCTCTCTCTCTCTCTCCTCACTCTCTCTCTCTGTCTCTTTATATCTATATCTCTCTCTTCCACTCTTGATGCCTCCTCCTTGCTTTCTCTTTCTCTTACTCAGTCACTTTTTTCTTTGTTTAGAACTGTGGCTTGAAATATTTTTACTGAAAGGGTATTGAGTTACTCTTTTCAGCACCCAGTTCTTGTCCAGAGTGATCATTTCCAACTATCAATTGTCATAGTGGTCCCTTCTCTGTCCTAAGTGCACTCCCACACTCTTGTGACAAGCTTCTTACCATGGACCAGTCCTTCTGTCCAGTGTATTTATTGTCTTTAGGTATTACCATACTATCTTTTTCTGATATTACACAAATAAATGTCTATCCCTCTCCCTCTGCTTCAATTTACTCAGCATAATATATCTTCATATCCATTCATTTATAAGCAAATTTTATAAATTCATTTTCCTAATAGCTGCATAGTATTCCATTGTGTAGATGTACCATAATTTATCCGCTCATCTTTTCTGAAGCATTTGTATTGTTCCCAGGCTTTGGCAGCTGTGAATAGCATCACAATGAACATAGGAAGTCAGAGGATTATTCTACAGTTATTCTAATTATGTTTTTGAGCCCTTGGTGTATATTCATAGGATTAATAATATTGATTAGTATGGGAGCAAGCTCAATTTCTAGATTTGGGGGGTTGGCCACACCCAATGACACTCAGGGATTACTACTGGTTATGCACTCAGAAATTGTTCCTGTTTGGGGGGGCTATATGGGACACCAGGGATTGAACCACTATCCATCTTAGGTTAGCTGAATGCACGGCAAACCCCCTACCACTGTGCCATTGCTCCTGTCCTCAATTTCTAGTTTTTAGAGAAATGTTCATATGCATCAAATTTTCTTAGATGGCATTTTAATTAATAGTAGAAGAGCACCAATAGTATTATGTCAGCAAAAGCAATTGGATAATATTTTGCTGTATTTGCAGCTCTCTTTCTAATAATAAAACAAAAAGGAGGAATATAAACTTGAACTGTTACTGGTACAAAGAAATGGGTTAAACATATATTTAGGTCAGTAAAAATGAGTTATATTCTTTGAACAGTTTGGTTTTGCATTAAAATCTGGTTGTAAAGAAAGATGAAATAGGGTCCCTAGTCTTAATAAAATAACGTAACATAAAAAACAGATATTTTGTTAAAGAATTTCTTCTAATGGGGAAGTCACCTGTCATCAATTTAAAACAATAATAAATAATAGGTGATAGCAGATCTGCAGTAGGTTCTCATTAGACTCCTGTCACTGACAACTTCTGAACCATGAACAAAATATGATTGAACTTTACCCCTATTGCTTATTGCTTTTATGACTAGGCAATTAACATATAAGGTTTAGATTCCTTATTTATTAAACAGAGAAAAATGGTCTTTTTGTGACTTTGCTAAGGATAGTATGAGATGCTATATATGCTAGCTTTCTTATGTCTTAATAAAATTTATTGTGTATGAGCTTTGAAGTTTAACCACTATGGTTTGAGTCTAGATGACTGTAGTTACTTAGCCTAATTATCAATAATTAATACTTTATTAAATACTTAAAATATTAAACTTAAAAATTTCAAATATTCACAAAAGTAGAATAAGTGGTCCACAGGATTATTAGCAAAGGAATAAGAAAAAAATCTTTTGGGGCTAATAAGGAAGCTAAAAAATGATAAGATGCATTCCTTTCAAGACACTAACCCAGTTCAGTCCTTAGCACCACAAGGTACCTCAAGCATCACCGAGAGTAGCCCTGGATATCTGAGAGTCACAAGGTGTGAGCAGCACCATATCCTCCGAACCCCACGTAGACTCATAAGTAAAATTACCTGAGAATCCCTGTGACTCTGAAGTTCCTGAGCACTATTTGGGAGATATCCCCACCAAAATAGTCACCAAATGGAAATGCTCTATTAAAATAATATATGATTTCAAACAATAATATTTTATTCTATTTATAAAAAACATTGCTCTAGGAAGACCAGCATCAACTCTTTGCAATGGTAAATGCCCTTGGAGATGGTGGCATGACTTCAGAACTGGCTGAGGTAATAAAACGACTGTGGGGAGACCCTGGAATTCAGGCCTGCTTTGAAAGGGCATCTGAATATCAACTCAATGACTCAGCAGCTTAGTAAGTGAATGTAATTTTAACAGGAATTATAGTTGAACTGTTTTAAATACTTATAAGCCAGGGGTGGGGATATGACTGAAAAGTAGAGCATATGCTTTACATGTTCATGGTCTTGTGTTTCATCCCTGGCTTTGTGTAACAGCTTAAAGCAACTGTGCAGAGCACTGCTGGTTGTGCCCCTGCTCTCCCAGAGGAACTAGCTGGGCTAGCTGTCATGATATGAATAAGGGAAGAGATTTTAAAAATGTACAGTCAAGCTATACATATCAATACTAATGTAACAACATTACTTAAATATAAAAAATTTTAAAATAATAATAGCAAGAAGAACAAAGCTAAAACTTTGAATTACCTGTATTACTCTAAAAGAAAATAATGTATTGGTTTCCAAAACATTTGTTTATTGTGTGATTCTTTTTGCATCTCAAAATTACTGATTTTACAGCTGAAAAAACCTACTTAGCAATTTTAATTTTTAAGGAAATTAATAGATACTCTAATCTCACTATCAAAATGATTTAAATTTTTCATTTTAATAAGTGGTACTTAAATTGTCTCATGATTGCCTGTGAACATGTTTGCATATGGATGTAAATATACTTTTTTCTATACTCCTGTCTAAGACTAGAATATTGTTTTCAGTATGAGTAGCCATTTTAAGTTTCACAAAGCATCCTAGCAGCATGTTTTTTCAAAATAAATATAGGACTGAAGAGATAGAATGAGGATAAGAGTTGGGGTAAAAGGTATATGCCTACCATTAGTCAACCCTGGTTCGATGCCTGTTACCATATATGACACCCCAAGCACTGCAAGACTGACGCCTGAGCCAAAGCAAGGGGTAAGCCCTGAAATCACAACTATCTGTGACCCACCCTTTTTCAAAATAAATTAAAATAAAATAAAAAGAAATATAAAATTTTAAAAAAGAAATATTTGATGACAGAAGAAATTTGAATTCTACTCCATATTTTTAATCATGTTGTAAACTAATCACAAAATTATGTTATAAATAATATACATTCTAGGATAACCATTTTGTTGGTAATAGTCTGATGAAATGGTTTTCTCATGTTGTTTTAATGCCCAAATTCACTGCTCTTTACTATACCTGGTGACATATAATTAAAGTCTGCTATGCCTGAATAGTAATTTATTATCCTGTAATGCAGAACTTGACACCTGTTTAGATAAGTGTCCCTTTGCTGAATCATTTTAATACTCAAAATTAAAATTATTATTTTAAAGATGAAAGAATATGTATCATATCTTTGAGTTTTCTAATGCTTAAGCTTTTTTATTTTAAAACATAAAATATATTTTATACTGGGATGATCTATATATAACTAACTTGAGATATGCTGTTCCTCCATTCCCCAATGACCAAAATGTAAGAAAAAGAAAGGATTATTAAGTAAAAGTTGTTAAGAAAATAATTGACTGTCCATAGATCTTTTCCCAAAAAAAGATTAATTTTAAATGCTGAATTCTACTTATATTTAAAAATTAAAAATAATATCAGGTCCATACGATATCCACATATCTTTTACATTTACCATATAATACAAAATGGTCTCAGTCATTTCTTCTGTGTCATTGCCCCTTTCTTCTTATTTGACTGCCTGCCTTTCTCTTTCATTATTTTGATAAAAACAATAAACATATTATTTTCTTAAATAAAAAGTCCCCTCAGATTTAAGTTATCAAAGAAATGAACACCGGAATGTTAAAAGTTCCAAAACACTCACCTGACCATCAATATTAGAAACATAGAAATGAAACACAGTTATGTCAAAGGGGGTAAAAATATATCCTTTTTTATATGTTGAGATCATCTAGTGAGCAATCTGAATTCCCTTTTCTTTATTATTTAACACAAACTTTACCAGAAAATAATGTACTTCTTTCTGATGAATTCACTTTTTCTTTTGTCCATACTTTCGTAAAAAAAAAATTAAATCTTAAAATAAATTAGCAGTAATTTTTCAATGTATATATAACTAGAAGAAAAATCTGATTTTTTAAAATGTGGTTTGTACTATATGTATTTCGATTCTTTAGTTAAGCTTAAGTTTTAGGTCACAGTCTTAAACACCCAAATCCTATATTTGTCTATTCAAACAAGCATTCTAAAAGCAAATTTGGCTCCTGCTAATGATTCTACTTTGCTTGAAATCATTTATACATGCAAATAAAAATACATTTAAAATGTTTTCTTACCAAAACATTTATTCTTTTATCATTAAATTAAATTTATTTTGTCTGCAGGTTTGCATTTTTATTCTACCTGAATGAACTAACAGGAAAACTACTATATATGCTGACCCATAAACTAGGGAACATTCAAAAGAATGTGCTTTTTTTAATACAAAGTAGAGAAGTTTAATTAGAAACTTTTCTATACTTATCACCGATAAATTGATTTATTTCTCTCCTTTTTAAAAAAATTTTAAATCTTAAATCAGCAGTAAACTTTTACTACACATATAATTTGTGTGTGTGTGTGTGTGTGTGTGTGTGTGTGTGTTTCTGGAGTGGTTATTTTTAGTAAAAATTTTATGGGAGAATTGTACTTTTTTGTTGTGGGTTTTTGTTTGTTTGTTTGGGGCCACACCCGATGATGCTCAGGGTTTACTCCTGGCTATGCGCTCAGAAATCGTTCCTGTCTTGGGGACTACAGAGGACTTCAAGGCATCAAACCACGGTCCGTCCTATGTTAGCGCGTGCAAGTCAAACACCTCACCGCTTCCACCACCACTCCAGCCCCAGAATTGTGCATTTTATCTGAATAGCAGAAAACTTACTACGTAGATTGTCTACATTATGGGGAAAACATTTTGGAGTGAAGACTGGACCATAACAATAGTGTTCAAAACTCAGTCCTGATTTTGTGCCAAGGATTTACTTCTGGCAGTGCTCAGAGTACTAGATATAAGGCCAGAGATATAACTGAGATTGATCACATGCAAGGCAAGTACCATAATCTTTGTACTATTTCTTTGACCCTAAATTTAAATTTTAAAATATAATTTAAAAGTTTAGTTCTATGAATCAACTAAGACAATAGCTAAAAAAAATTTAATCCCTTAAAAAACTCATCTTTTCAATAGTAATATTCAGCAGGATTCTTTTTCTCATAATCTGTCTGATGACTATGCACTCATCATGATTTTTCAATACATTGATTTTTAAATACATATATAAATTTGGTATAATAAAAGGATCAAATTTGCCCCTAGTGGACTAATAGTATTTCCATTTAATATTTCATAGAAATAATAATATTGTATTACAGAATCTGAGTTTCAAAAACTCCAATGAAGGTTCTCAAGTTTTATTAGAGATATAAAAAATTATGTTTTCAAAAAAGATATCTATTCAAAGATGAAATTGTTCTTCTCTGGTAATAGTTCTTCTAAATAAGATATCTGAGGAAAAGTTAAGGACAGTGCTAAATTAAATAATGAAGAAGAGGTAGCAATGGGTTTTCATATGTAAATTCAGCCTTGTGTTCCCAGGAGTAATCTAAAAAATTATCACTAGTACCAGCTTGAAACTTCAAGAGAGTCAGAAGTTTCTTTTACTGAGCTAAGTAGATAGTGATGGCTCCTAATAAAATTGCTCAGAATCTGAAACTAAATAATCCATGCAGAAATAATACAAAAAACTTTAAGCTATATTTAAACTGATTAAAATTACTATAAATAAAATGATTATTTCTAGAAAGAGAATTTTTCTTTCAAACATCTATTCATAGTCATAGAAAATCTATTACATATACCTCAGCACTTAACAGACTAGATAGCTTGACAATAATCGAATCCCTTACTCACTCACAATAAGACAACCTCTTGAATTCTGAAGTACGAAGTATAAAAAGCATTAACTGGACTTTAATAATTTAAATGGACATTAAAAATGCAATTGTACTGGGTCCTGGTACTTTCAAATACAAAATCAAAAATGTATGTTATCTTATGTTTTTGTTTTTTGTTAGCTACCTTAATGACTTGGATAGAATAACAGCTCCTGGGTATGTTCCAAATGAGCAAGATGTTCTGCATTCCCGGGTGAAAACAACTGGAATCATTGAAACTCAATTCTCCTTTAAAGATTTGCACTTCAGGTATGAGCAAATGTCTTCTCTATCATTTAAAAACAAATCTACATTAGGTTCAGTATCTCGTCATGGAGAATATTTCTAACCCATGCTCAAGAGCATTGATTTGTTGGTAATGCTCAATAGACCTGTTTTAATTTGCATACCACTGCCTTTAGGACCACTGTAGTCCTTCACCCTGGTTTATACTGGATTCCAGTTTTAACACTCCAAGGATTTTGTCACAGTCTTGCATAAATTACAGCATCTAAATTTGATCTTCCTCATGCTCACAACTGATACCCTGCTTTGAGAAAAGGGAAATATATTTAAATAATATTTGAGCTACAGGTGCCACAGTTCCTACTTCTCTTGCTTTCCAATTTTCTTTTAAAGATTTTTCTTAATTTATTTTCTTAGTTTACATAATGCAAATAATCAGGTAATCATTTAAATACAATATTTACTAAAAATAAAACAAGATACATTTTATAAATGCCTTAAAAATGAAAATGCCGGGGCTGGAGAGATAGCATGGAGGTAAGGCGTTTGCTTTTCATGCAGAAGGTCAGTGGTTCGAATCCCGGCATCCCATATGGTCCCCTGAGCCTGCCAGGAGCAATTTCTGAGCATAGAGCCAGGAGTAACCCCTGAGTTTTGTTGGGTGTGACCAAAAAAATGAAAAAAAAAGAAAATGTCTATTAATTTATTGTTATCATTAAACCTTCCTCGAAATTCTATTGCAAAAAAATTACTCAGTACTGTACCAAGATACAAGTCTGTAATATTATATCACAAGTATCCTCCTATAATTACCAGCATTTAATACCATGATGCTTAAATGAAATAAGAAATATATATATATATATATTTATAACTATTCCATGTCATGTGACTCTGTCTTTAAATGGAACTTATAAAGGAATACAAAATGTTATAATTGGGTTTGATCTTGATCATTTACTAATTTAAAAATATCAACATAATAAAAATAAGTTTAGTCAATTCTATATAGGAATATTTCTAAAATTAGCAATTTTTAAAATTAGCAATGGGAATATTTTTAAAATTAGCAAAAGCTGGAAAACACCTACTTTAATTATTAGTGTCATGTGTGAGGGGAAATTGTTTTAATGAACAAAAAGCTTTAAAATTATTTAGATTTTAAAAGGGTATAATATAATATCTAACTAAAATATTGTTTCATATGTTCAATATAAAGTCACACTTATGAAAGAAAAGTCTTCAATTTATATATGCATTTAAGCCCCCAGCAAAGTTAACTTTTGAAAGAGCCAAGAAAAATCATACTCAGATAAACAGAGTACAAAAGTGGGAATCAATGTCTCCTCCTAGAAATGTTTACAACATTTTACAGTTTTGCCATTAGTCCAATCATTCCCGTGACATGACTACTTAGTTGCATCTGCTTTCTTCATTTTTCTGACCTTGATCCCATTTCTTGGCTATTTCATTGGGAACTCAACTCTAGCTAATTCTCTCCTCTCCTCTCTCCCAAGTTCTCAAAATATTTTTGGTCCATTACTTTCCTCTCATATTTCTTTCACCTCTCCAAATATTCACTGAAAAACAACAGAAACTGTAAACATGACAGCACTATTTAAAATAGCCAGAATCTGGAAACAACCCTCTTGCCCAACAACAGATGAGTGGCTCAAGAAACTGTGGTACATATAGACAATGAAAAACTACATAGCCTTTAGAAAAAAATTAAGTCCTGAAATATGTTTATACATGGATGGATATGGAGGGTATTATGCTGATTGACATGAGCCAGAGGGAAAAGGATAGATATAGAATAATCTCACTTGTTTGTGGGATATTAGAAAAATGAAAGACAGTGTGGTAACACTCTAGAGACAATATTGCTGAGGATCAGCTGAGGATGAATCCATGGTAAGAAACTTGCCACAGAGAGTGGTGAGTGCAGTTTGAGGAGAAAAGAATCTACTATGACAATGGTAGTTAGGGCTGATCACTTTGGACAAGAATTTAGTGAAAGGAAAGTGACATGCATAACACCCATTCATCAACAACAGTACAGACCAGTTTTCAAAAAGAAAGGGGGTGAGAGGAGATAAAGAGAGGAGAGAGAGAGAGAGAGAGAGAGAGAGAGAGAGAGAGAGGCAGAGAGAGAGAGAGAGGGAGAGAGAGAAAGAGAAAGGAAAAAAGAGAGTGGGAGAGAGAGAGAGAGAGAGAGAGAGAGAGAGAGAGAGAGAGAGAGAGAGAGAGAGAGAGAGAGAGAGAGAGAGAGAGAGAGAGAGAAGCAAAATACTTGCCCCAGAGACAGGTAGGACTGAGGTGCTGAGAAGTGGGAAGGTGGGAATGAAATGGAGATATTGATGGCCAGAAAGGTGCACTGGTGTACATGCTGCGAATAAAACCCAACTATGAACAAGTCTGTAACCTCTGTGCTTAAATAAAGCAATTATAAAAATAGAAAGAAAGAAACTGTAGACCTTGTAATTGTTTTCTTCTTTTTGATTTCACTTTTGTTTTGAGACTATATGCCAGTGTTTGGTGGTAATATAAAAGTGGTGTTCAGACTTTAAGCTCCAGAATTGCTACTAGCTAGGCTTGGGACACCACATAGAGCTAGATCAAATCTAGACCAACATGCCCATTCTGATGAACAATTATCACTTCAGCCTATCGAAGCTGTTTGAACTAAAGTCCTAGAATTTCTTTATTAAAAAGTAGATCTTAAAGAAATTATCTTTTTTTTGAATTTGCTAATAAATGTACTGTAAGGAAAATGTAAAGTAAAACCCTACCGGAGAGTTGTAATGTTCTATTAGTCAATCCTATGTAAACAAATAGAATTTTCTTAATAGACATATGGAAAGTCAAATTTGAAAGTTAATGTCAAACATTGAATACAGGAAAGTTCACAATTGTCATTGCAACCCAATTTAATATCTCTCATTATATCATTATCAAAAATATTTTCATTTATCTGTTTTTAAAAATCCTAATCATTTAAACATTTCATTACTAATTTAATTTTTTAACATGGATTTCTTAGAAATAGTTCTTTGCCATTGTTTCCACATCAAACATTATCTTTTGTGTACAGAGGCATTTCCATTCTATTAACATTCTGACACTACTACTACAATTGGTCACATGGCAATTGACATATAACAACAAGGTCTTTGGAACAGGGGAAGAGAAGAAAACTAATTTGTGGCCTTTAATTATTTCCCTGGTGAAAATAATTGACCAATTTCAATCTACTAATGTGATGATATTAGATGCAGAGTTGGAAAGAAACATAAACAATTTTCACTAGCCATGTTTATGAGAGCTAGTATAACTACACCATTGTTATAAAACTTTTAAAATGGTTTTAATTTATCAATATTTAAATTTTTTCAATTCTGCTAAGTTTGTTTGTGCCTCGTGTTTTGAATTGAAGCTTCCCAGAGAATAAATTTCCGCAGTAATTAATTCTTGATTATCACATAGACAATTTTTGCCAGATGAAAAAATGTACTAAGTCAATCAGCCTATAAACATTATCTTTATATCTTTGCTCAAATATAAGAAACTGACATTGATTCTTTTTTAGTAAGACTTTTGTTGTTTTTGCTATTTGGAGGGTGAGAGTGCAAGGATTCTTTTTTTTTTTTTTTTTTCAGAGGATAATTCTTGGCTCAATGATGGTTCAGTCTTAGCAATGCTTAGGAACTGCCATAATCTATTTTATCTCAAGGGATTGAACCAGCGTGTGCTGCATGCCAGATAAGTGTCTTATCCCTGAAACTGTCTCTCTGACCCATTTTTGCTTTTTGTAGAATATTTTCAAGTGAAGAAATGGAGTTTGGGGCCCCACAGAGGGTAAAACATTTGCCTTGCACACAGTGGGCCAACCTGGGTTTTATCCCAGGCATCCCATATGGTCCCCGCGCCTGCCAGGAGTGATTTCTGAATGCAGAGACAGGAGTAATACCTGAGCAATACCCGGTGTGGTCCAAAACAAAAACAAAAACAAAAACAAAAAACAAAAAAATAGAGAAAAGAAATGGAGGATAAACAAGGTAAAAGATATCCTAATTATCACATATAAATATGCATGAAAATACAAGTAATATGAATAGAATACATACTGATATAGCTTAAAAACCATGCTCTTCACTATTTTTATTGTATATAGTAATGGCATATATAAAATAATGGTATAATATATAATATATAAAATAATGACATATATAAAATTACTATTTTTACTATATACAAGATGTCTTTTCAGTGATATATGTCAAGCTAATAGGCTACTAACTAACTAGATGATACTAATATTTGTAATACTGCTACTGATTTATAATTCTTTTCAAAAAAGTGAGAAATAAAACAACAGACCGTGGGTGAGGTGCCATTGAATTGTTAAGGCATTGTGTAAGTTCATAAATATGAGCAGAGTACATGATGATTGCAGAAGAAAACACACAATCTCAGAAATTCCTATTTACTTATTGGAACAGCTATTTCACTCAGTACCAAATCATCTCAATATTTATAATTTTAAGTTAATTATGTTCTGATAAGCAATGGCCTCAAAAATAAAACATAATTAAAAATAATTTTTTCATATTATCTCTCTTTACATTAAATTCCAGGACCATTTGGTACTTCATGCTTCCTTTATACTTTTGTATTTCTGCAATTATGTGATGCACATTCTGAACTCATAAGCATGTGATCAATACTCTGATGCTTTCTTTTATTCAATTATTATTTCTTTTGGAAGAGTTTTACTGCTGTTAAATATTGTGAGAGTTTTATAGACCTTGAATAGTAGGTCTTTATTCAATGCATGATGCTTGAATTTTCTTCAGTTCATATGTGTTAAAAATATCATTTTGAACATTACATAGCTACTCAATCTTGCTATTTACTAAAATTTGTTTTGAACTCTTTTGTTTTCCTAATAAGTTTTACTTTCTCCTTAGCTTATGAAAGTGTTTCATAAAAAGCAGGGAGATATGGGATGCATGCTGGGAGCAGGGGTGGAGGGAGGACAATACTGGTGATGGGAATGACACTAATTCACTGTCACTTTGTACCCTCAATATAACTTTGGAAGATTTGTAGCTCATATTGGTCACAATAAATAAAATAAATAAAAAAATTTATGAAGAAGTAGCTGATTTATAGTATAAAATAGTTAAAAAGAAATAGTATTTTATAGAACCATCTAAATTTATTAAAGTGTATTTTAATTTTAGTCACAGTAGTTAACTTGTAATTGCCTAATAAAGTTTTATAATTGAATCACACTTTGTTAAGTACTGATGAACCAGCCAGATCAGCACAGATTTTTTGTATTATAAAATCTTTTAGTATTTTAAGGTAAGTAATGTAAAATAATGTACATACATTCTAACTCAATTTTAGTAAGTGCCCTAGTATCAAAATATATATTGCATTAGCATTGATTAGTGTTCACATAGCATAAATCATCCCAGAAATATTTAAAAACAAAGACTTTATTTGCATATTAAATCGGATCTTTAAATAGAAATATCAAAATGAAAAATTCTCTCTCTGGCAATGTACTGTATCATTGTCATGTGCTAAGTTATTGGAAGTTCTTATAATATCAGAACTCTACAAAGTTGACAAGGTACCTTTACAGATGTAAACGTATTATATAAGTAAAAAATTAACACAAATTATTTTTATAAAAGAATTATCTTGGATAAAGTGCACAAAAATAAAAATACAAAGACTGGACAAGTATAGAAAAGTAATATTTTTCCTAAATTGCCCATAAATTAAAATTAGAAAGTAAAGAGATTTAAAACATAGGAACTATAGAAAAGAAGTCACCAAAGCTATTATAATAGATTTAGATTTTATAAAATCTTCATAATTTTAAACCATATTTGAGCAAATCTTATATGAAGTAAATATTTCAATTTCAATTATGTTTAATATATTTATTTCTTTGAGTATATATTGTTTTAGCAGTCTACCAAAAATCTGTATATCAACTTAGCTTTGCCATTTTTTTTGTATCATATAAGGAGTAATTCATACATAACAATATATTTGTTTCAGGTTGAAACTACCAAAATAATAAACTATATAGTGTTATGTCATATTATTATTTTTATGACTTCATGGTTCACATTATTAAGTAAAGTATAATTTGTGAAGAATATTAAGTTTCCAATACATATACATTAAACAGACATATGTAATGGTGTTAATAGTAATGACAATTTAGGGCCGGAGCCGTGGTGCAAGCAGTTGGATATTTGCCTTACATGTGCTAACCTAGAATGGACCAAGGTTTGATCCCCGGACTTCCCATAAGATCCCCCAAGCCAGGAGCAATTTTTTGAGCACATTGCCAGGAGTAACCCCTGAGCATCACCAGGTGTGGCCCAAAGAAAAAAACAAAATAATAATAATAATAATAATAATAATAATAATAATAATAATAATAATAGTACTAATGTCAATTTAGAGGCCCTATACTCTTTCATGATTGTGATTCTGTTTTGCAATCATAAACAATTAAGGAATTGGAATGACCTCTATGCATATTATTTCTTTTTTTTTCTTTTTTTTTGGGGGGGGGCACATCCGTTTGATGCTCAGGGGATACTCCTGGCTAAGCGCTCAGAAATCACCCCTGCCTTGGGGGGACCATATGGGACGCCGGGGATCGAACTGCGGTCCTTCCTTGGCTAGCGCTTGCAAGGCAGACACTTTACCTCCAGCGCCACCTCACCAGCCCCTGTGCATACTATTTCTATCTGCAAATTTGTACCCTAACTTAATTCTCAATTCTGGTACAAGGCTGTTTCTTAATATACCAGTTTACATTTTTAACCTCCCATAATAGACCCAAATACATCAAATAAGTCTTGTTCAGAAAAATAGTTTAAAATAATTTCCTCCACTAATATATCTTATTTTCTGTAGTTAAATTAGTTCAATTAATAAGTAAAATTGTTCTTTGGTTTCTTTTTCTTTTTTTTACAGAATTTTTTTAAAGGATTATTATATGGGAGAATAGTGAATTAGGTAATGAATAAATGAGTAATGAGTAAACTTGATTAATTGATTCATCTTAAATTATTTGAAACATCATGCTTACACTTCGTTTTATTTTATTATTGGGGTTTTGGGCCACTCTTGGAGATGCTCATGGGTTACTACTGGCTCTGTTCTCAGGAATCACTCTTGATGGTGCTCAGGAGATCATATGGGCTGACCACATGCAAGACAAGTTCCTTACCATCTATACTATCACTTTGGCCCTGACCTCTTGTAGAAGGGGCCAAATAATTTTTTTGTTTTATTTTGGGGACCAAACCCAATTTTACTAAGGACTTACTCCTGGTTTTGTGTTCAGGGGTCATTACAGGAAAAACTCTGGGAAACACATGCAAAGCAGGGGACTGAACCCTGGTGGACATCCTGCAAGGCAGCACCTTGTTCACTGTATTATATTTCAGGTGACCTAAATTCAAATTTAGAGGAAAAGCTAAATATAAAAAGAATTTGTGTGTGTAAGAAAAATGTCTGCAACAGAAATAAAAAAATAAGACTTTTTAAAATCATAACTTTATCTGATGCTAAATTTATATTCAAGAGAATCAATATAAAAGCAGATCTCCAGTCATTGGTCTGATTCTCTATTAACATTTTAGATTACTCATGACAGATGGTAACAGAAATACTCAGGCATATATCTCTAGGCATATATCTCTAGCATCAATCTGCAGAAAATAATTTATTTTTTATCAAGTGAGTAATAAAACGAGATTAGTATGCAAACTAAGATAGACATTCAGAAGTCCTTTTATCAATACGAGTGAAACACTTAAGACTGGGTACTCTTTGTACTCCTTGAGGAGAAATGTAGCCTACCAATATATGTTTATTGAAGTCTGTATAATACTTTGAAAGGACTCTGGACTGTGTCATATCACTTAAGCTATATCATATATAGCACATAAGCTTTGTAACTGTACATATTTTCCTGAAGATAATGGCAATTTCTTACACACAGGATTAATTACAGCAGTGAAAGAAATGAAACCATCAAAGCAAATAAGACATATTGAAATAGATGGACATTAGCACACTCTGATTTTGGTTTGTTTGGTTTGGGGACCACACTCCATGTATACTGGACTTACATCTAGCTCTGAGCTCAGGGATTACTTGTTAAGAAGCTCAGGAGACCATGTTGGAAGCCGAAAACTGAATTTGTGCTGGTGTTTTATGCAAGGCAAGCAGTTTACAATCTTAGCTCTCTTTCCCCTCCCTCTGATTTTTATCTCAGGTTTTTCAAATGTATATGAAGTCTTCTTTTCCCTCTTTCTGGGAAGTTTATTTCTTCCTACCAGAGTCTAAAGATTAAAAACCTTTATCTATTGATCCTTGTGCTGCTAAATCTTGTTTTTATTTTTGTTTGGGTGCCATATCCAGTGGTGCTCAGGGGTTTCTCCTGACTTTGTACTCAGGAATCAGTCCTGGTTGACTGGGGGGGGGGGGGAATCATATGGAATTCCAGGGAAGGAACCTAGTTTGGCAACATACAAAGCAAGCACCTTATCTATTGTCCTCTGGTTCATTGTGATATTGTTTTGTTTTTGTTTTGGGGCCACACCCAGCAGAACTCAAGACTTACTGCTGGCTCTGCACTCAAAAATGATTCCTGGCAGGCTCAGAGGATCATATGGGATGCTGAAGATCAAACCCAAGTCAGCTACTTGCAAGGCAAATGCTCTACTACAGTGCTATCACTCTGGCCCCGCATTATGATATTTTTAACTATTGTTATATTTGTAACTATTTTAGACTCTAGCCCATTGTTATATTTTTAACATCCCTACATCCCTACTATAAGGGGATATAGATAGGGATGTAGGGAGGTTCCAGCTTTCTGATTATCCTTAAAATGATTGGCTCTTGTCTAGGGTTATCTTCCCACTACTCCCTTGTCCTTCCCTGATAGGCTACCTGGTACAGCCAGATAGACTGAGGAGGGGTCTATGGAAATAGACTCACAACATGTGGTCCTTACAAAATGGTGTTTCTCCCTGCTCAAAACCTAAAGAAGAAGCCTGCCATGTGGCTTTTACAAAATGGCATCCCTCGTTGTTCAGAAGTTAGGTCCCAACAATAATATCAATTCTATTGGCATTTAAATATTGTGTTCTCTAAAATACAAATGATTCATTTTTTAAATGACATTTGTTTGGTTCCATAATTTGCTAGATCTCTTATAAATCGTGAGCACCCCTTGGTGTGGCCCAAAACAGAGTTCAAATGGGTTCAGCACAGAATCATTTTTCTTTGTCAATAAATCCCTAGACAATTAGTCATATATTATTCATTCACTATCTAATCACTTATATTCACAGTATGTGATCCATGCACATATGATTAAGAAAATATGTACCATACATATAATATGCAGATCTAGATGATGTTTGTTAAAGAAAAAAATAAAGACTACAATTTGGGAGGGATAGTTTTGCTTCCCTTGGTACCACAGATAACACCATCTGGCATGGGGAGAAAATCAGCAAATTCTAGCAGAGATAATTCCAATTCACTTGGTGAGGACTTGAACACTTACTGCAGATACTTTGTACTAGTCTGATATTTCTAGTAATTTTTTTTCAGCTTAATTATCACATTCACAGAATTCATCATGGAGCTGGTATGTATCAATATAAATTTTTTAGATGAATCAGTAAATCATGGGCAAACTAAGCAAGGGTTTATTTGAAAACTAATAATGATAATCATCATAACTGCATGATTATAGTGAAGTTTGGTTGGGTTGTTAAAGGATGCTTACATTTTGACAAATAGTAATTTATTTAAAATGGTATTAAATTAATAATTAAACTTTTATTTGTCTTATGGGAATTTATAAAGGAAATAAGTACAAATTACATGGTCTGAATTTTCATCCCACATTTACAATTTTATTTTTATAATAATAATTTCAATAAAGCAATAGATAAAAACTATTTTTCAAAATATATAAAATGTCTACAATTATTTAGTGGCTTAAAATATACAATTAAAAATGTAAAGGTTTGAATACATATTTATTTTTCATTCTTCTAAAAGAATGTTGAATAATTCTTTAAAAAATTGACTGGCTAGAATTTATGCTGGTATGTGTACAAAATTCAAGTTTGTTTCTACACTGTATGCCCATCAGCACCTTATTGCCTCAGTAATATTATATTGTATTTTTAGATACTATAATTTTGTATAATAATATGTATATAGCCTGGATTCTTAATGTTACAAATAACTTAAGCTCAAAGTAATGCTCAAAATAATATAAGAATTATTTCCTATCTCAATTTTCCTATAGCCCACTATAAAGATATATTGCTGGTTGAAATATGAAATCTAAACTTCTCATGTAATGTAATGTCATGTGTTATAAAATATTGTTATGTTACTTTGAGCTGAATTTAAAAGTTATGTTTAACAACAACTAGAGTTGAAGAAATAAGTTATGAGACTTCAGTAATATTTGAGCTCAAGATATATTTCTGGGGGAGATTCCAAATAGAGACAGCAGAGGAGAAAACAAAGGATTTCTCAAGTAACAATAAGCCTTAGGTGTAAAGCCAGAAAAAGATTTGCTGGATCTTTTATAACACATGATATCACATGAAAAGTTTAAAATTCATGTTTCAGCCAGTAAAATATTTAAAGTGAACTATCCCAATTTTCCTATAATTCTCTGTTGTCTCTATTTGGAATCTTTCCCAGACATCCACTTAACCACATCTTTCATCCTCTTAGATTTGATGATCATTTTTGTTGTTGTTGTTGTTGTTGGTTTTGAGTCACACCCAGTGACTCTCAGGGGTTACTCCTGGCTATGTGCTCAGAAATTGCTCTTGGCTTGGACTACCATATGGGACACCTGGGGATCAAACCACGGTCTGGGATCTAACCGTGGTCTGTCCTTGGCTAGCGCATGCAAGGCAGACTTTTTACCACTAGCACCACCGCTCCAGCTCCTTGATGATCATTCAAATTTAGTTTGTCATCGTCTGTATTTATGATAGTTCCTTCTAATTATACCCTACCTTTATACCTCCTATCATAATGTAATAACCTATGTACACACATAAATAACAACAACAAATCCATATTCTTCTGGTGCCTGACATGAAATAAGTGCTAA
Organism: Suncus etruscus; assembly: GCF_024139225.1. Lineage (NCBI taxonomy): Eukaryota > Metazoa > Chordata > Mammalia > Eulipotyphla > Soricidae > Suncus > Suncus etruscus. Next base: position 108,455,381 of record NC_064848.1, read on the forward strand.
ATAGTAAAATATATCATAAATAAATGAATAATTTTCATACTATATTACTTTTTGTTTTACCTTAATATATAATTTCAAAAAGTAGCTGTCCTGAAAGATAGCACAGCAGTAAGACATTTGCCTTGCATGCGGCCAACCCAGGGTGGACCCCTGTGGGTCCCATGTGGTCCCCTGAGCCTGCCAAGAGCAATTTCTTAGCTCAGATCCAAGAGATGCCCCTAAGCACCACCAGGTGTGGCCCAAAAATAAAAAAATAATAATAAAGATAAAACAAAATATATAAGTAGCTACTTTTTTATTAAATATATCTTTTATTTAAGTAACATGATCATATTTGGGTTACAGTCATAACCAGAACACCCCCCTTCACTAGTGCAACATTAGCCCCTCCCCCCTTCCCATCTCCTGCCTGTATTCGAGACAGGCATTCTACTACAGTAATTTGTTTTTATGTTCAGTAAGTTGCATTTTTTTTCCTTAAAGGATAAGAGTAAAAAATATATAGTAAAGGTGTGATAGTGGCAATCGCCAATGTTTGCATAGGTCCAGAAAAATGGAGAAAATGGAAAACTTTTTTAAACATGATACATGCTCTCAAGTTTTTATTTACATAGAGACTTGATATAGAAGCCCGCTTTCATCTGATTAACAAAGAATGTCTCATTTAGTTTTGTATTAGGCATAAAGATTGGCACGAGAAATAATAAAGTGATTAAAAAAGATATGGTTTCTGCTCCTGAGAGTGTAATTCTGTTAAGGTAATGGATGATAAACATGTAAAAACAAAATAAAATAAATTAGATACTAGAGAAGTAGCACAGGGGTTGAGTCTCTTGCTTTGCATTCAGGTAATCCTAGTTCATTCCCAATCACTACATTTGATCCCATAAGCTCTGTCTAGAGTGGCCTCTTCACATAATCAAGAGTAAGCCCTGAATACCACATGTAATGACCTCAGCAACTGACTTGGCCCACACATAAGAACAAAAGAAAAAGAAGCCAGTTCATTGTTGATTATAACCATCTCTGCAAATGAAATAAAATAACTGATGAAATAGAGAAATAAAATTTATGTAACATATTATTTATATAATTTCTTATAACTTTTTATCATATAAATCAGGTATTTAACTGAGATTTCTTTCAGAAAATATTGATACAAATTTCTAAAAACTGAGAAGAATATAAGGAAGAAAGTTATTATTTTATATGAACAAAAGATTGTGTGAATGTTCTGGGACAGCAAAATTTTAATTGTTTATTAAAGGAACTGAGAGATTATCTTCCTAATTAAACTTATTTTTAATAAAGAATAAAGTATTATGAACCTAACAAAAAGTAGTCAGAAACCAAAATGGCTAAAATCTTAAAAAGTTTGTTAAAAATATACTCGTCTAACAGGGAAAAAAAGCCTTTGAAATGCTATAAAATTAGATTTAGATAGAAATAAAATTTTGAGTATTAAGGCAAATAATAACTTTTAGTTTTATTATATTTTACTTTTATTATTTTATATATATATATATATATATATTTAATTTGGAGATGGTGCTCAGAGCATATATGTGGCTCTTGCTCACAGACCCATCCTGGCAGAGCTGAGGAATCATATGTGGTGCCTGAGATCAAACACAGACAACTCACATGCAAGCAAGCACATCTATTATACTGTCTGTGCTGCCTCTATCATACTTGTTCAGAGGTCTTGGTGAGAAATGTTGGATTTTTGTAAAGTAAAGGAGTTACAAAAAGAGAAATGGTTTAAAACTACATTTACTTAAACTTTAAAGTGCCTTAAATGTCCCATTTGTGCAAATTTAGTGAAATATTTGATTTTTGGTCTACATGAAATAAAAATGAAAATGAATTTACTTTTCTTGTAGTTCTTAAATTTTAAATTCTTTGAGTAATATATTTTAAATTAATAACAATCAAAAACCTTTTTAATCTTTTGTTTGTTTTTTTTGGGCTTACTGCCAGGAGTGTTCAGAACTCCCTTTTGGGCATCTGGTGGATCTCAGGACCATATGAGGGTTTCAGGGAATTTACCCTGGCCTGCCTTGTACAAAAAAAGTACTACCTCTTTTAAAATACTTTTTTTAAAGATTTTAAAATATCAATGAATTACCTTAATTTAAGTACAGTTCAGGGATATTTTATAAGATTATTTTATAGTTGTTTATTTTTTTTTGAAGAATGTTTGATGTAGGTGGACAAAGATCAGAGAGAAAGAAATGGATTCATTGCTTTGAAGGAGTTACCTGCATAATATTTTGTGCTGCACTAAGTGCCTATGACATGGTCCTAGTGGAAGATGAAGAAGTGGTAAGTCTATAAAAAAAATATGGGCCTAGTAAATAAACATCTGTGTTTTTCAATATTACTAATATTACTTTCCCAACTCACTAAAGGCCTTCCAAAGAGAAATCCTAATTTTAATCCTTGTTAATAACAGACAACGTTAGTCTGTAATAATAACTCTTATTGTTTTTATCTTTATACCTGACAGAACCGAATGCATGAAAGCCTTCACTTGTTTAACAGTATCTGTAATCACAAGTATTTTGCAACCACATCCATTGTCCTGTTTCTCAATAAAAAGGATCTCTTTCAAGAAAAAGTAGCCAAAGTGCACCTTAGTATTTGTTTTCCAGAATATACTGGTAAGATTCTTTTCCTTTAGTTCTATATTCTTATGTAGATATATATTTTTCTACTTAGATCCTTAGGGAGTAGAGGCTTATGATAATTTTTTATTTCACATAAAAGAAGATGGCATTCATATCAAACTAGTTATTTGTTTTAATCTATAACCAGTGCTTATTCTTTTTTAATACTTATAAATCCATTAATTATATGCTCACAGATTTATTGGGTGATTTATTAGACTGAGGTGATATATATATATATATATATATTTAAGAATCTACTGTAAGTCTAGTTTAAGTTTACATAGACATTATTAGAAGTACAGAGTTGGGGCCGGAGCAGTGGCACAAGGGGTAAGACATCTGCCTTGCCTGCATTAGGCTAGGATAGACTGCGGTTCCATCCCCTGGCGTCCCATATGGCTCCCCAACCAGCAGCGATTTCTGAACGCATAGCCAGGAGTAACCCCTGAACGTCACCGGGTGTGGCTCCCCCCCAAAAAAAAGTACAGATTTGCCATACATGCATTGCCTTCTCTGCACTGATCTTTCAATTTTCCCTATTATTAAGCTTTTGCATTGTTGTGGTCCATTTATTACAATTGAGATAATATAGAGGCTAAGGAGTTTGCTTCGCATGTGGTCAAACTCTAGTTCAATCCTTGGCATCCTATATAATCCTCCAAATATTGATAGGAGTAATCCCTGAGCACAGAGCACAGATGTAAACCCTGTACACCACCACATGTGGATAAAAGAAAATAAAAAAGAATAAAAATGGTCCCCCAATCCAGGAGCAATTTCTGAATGCATATCCAGGAGTAACCGCTGAGTATAACCAGGTGTGGCCCAAACCGCCCCTCCAGAAAAAAATAATTTACTCCTTGTACATTTATTTGGGTCATTCTAGTTGTGTGCCTGGCAATTACCATTACAATGTTATATAGGAGAGCTTTAATATCTAAAAAATTCTCCTCTGCTTCTCTAATTCACATCTCTTTTCCACTTCAAAACTGAAAATGATAAGGAACTGTTTCTAAGATTAGGCCCTAAATTTGCCTTAAATTTCTAAGGTTATGCCCTTCCCAGAATGTCAAACTCCCAAAACTGTAAAATATAGGACATTTGCTGACAGATTTCTTTCATTTAGAAATATTCTATTGTTTTGTATTTTAATAGGTTGATAGTTGATTTCTTTCCATCATTGAATAATATTTCTTCCACAAACAATATTTTACTATTAAAGGATACCTAGCATTTCCAAATTTTGACAGTCATTACTAAAGTTACACATAAAATCTTAGGTGCACAATATTGAATTATCTAGTAAGACTTTTCCACATCTGAAAAAAACTGACAGACTGCTTTTCACAGTAGCTGAACCAATCTGTATTCCCACTGGCAATAAATGAGAGTTCCTGTAGCTCCACAATTTTTATCGGAACTAGATTCTGCCAATGTTTTCTATTTTAATTATATCTGATTTTAAAATATTTATTTTATGAATCATGATTTAAATAATAAATTTTTAATTTTTTAATAAAATAGGGAATAAAGTCTTATGTTGGAAAATGTTTCTGTTACTGACCTATCCTTTGTAAAGTCTTCACTGAATATATTCTCTGTTAGAAAGCCAATCAAGATTGTCAGCTTGTTTAGATTTTCTATTTCTACTCTTTTCCTCCTCCTCCTCCTCCTTATTATTTTATTTTTTTGTTTTAGAACCTCACCTGGAAGTACTAAGGGGTTATTCCTGGTAGTGGTTAAAAAAAATGCAGTGATAAGTATCAAAGCTTGTGTTCTGGCTCTCTCAGTCTTCTCTAGAGCTCTGTATATTGTGCAATTAGTCAAGGGTTACACTTCTAAAATGTAACCCTTCATCAGCTCTTCAATTAGCCGTAATAAAAAAAAGAAGAACCGTGATTTAGAACTGTATAGAGTACCCTTAAGTCTAATGGTAAGGGCCATTTTCAAACTTTTTATTTTTTTTTAACTTTCACTGAGCATATTGTCTTCTCTGGCTCTCACTCAATGGCTAACTCAAATGTCACCTCATTTTATACTAACTCATCTAAAATTTATTTTCCAAATAGTTTATTAAGCATATACATATGCTTGGGGCCAGAGCAGCGACACAGCAGTAGGGCATTTGCCTTGCAAGAGGCTGACTTAGGACAGACCTGGATTCAATCCCCGGTGTCCCATACAGTCCCATACAACTGCTCCCAAGCCAGGAGCAATTTCTGAGCACATAGCCAGGAGTAATCCCTGAGAGTCACTAGGTGTGCCACCCCAAAAAAGACCCCAATTCATATACATATGCAAAATATATATGTATCTTTGGGATTGATAAATTTAATTGCTCATTTAGATTATTGTATGACTGTGTTAGTATTTCTACTGTACTCTGAAAAGAAGAAATTCTGTTTAGCTACCCAGAACAACAATAATGAAAATCAATTTTAGTACATCAATACCTGTTAACTGGCTGTGGCAACTTTGATTTTGTAATATAGAGCACATAAAGTATTGGAAAAGTAAAATTCTAAAACTGACTGATAGTTGGCATTTTTATATTTTTAAGATGCAATTAATATTTACTTCTTTAAATCTTTTATAAGGGCCAAATACATTTGAAGATGCAGGAAACTATATTAAAAATCAATTCCTAGACCTGAATTTAAAAAAAGAAGACAAGGAAATTTATTCCCACATGACCTGCGCTACAGATACACAAAATGTCAAGTTTGTGTTTGATGCAGTTACAGATATAATAATCAAAGAGAATCTCAAGGACTGCGGGCTTTTTTAATGAATTTCTTTTTCTTCCACCCTTATTTATGTATGCTTTTGAAAATATACAAGAAAAAATGATGTGTGATGGATCAATTTTGAATAACTAACTTTCTAGAAGCATGATTAGCATGATAAAGTTTTCACATATAACTGTAATTGGTTTTGACAATGAATATGGGGAATGTCTTTAATATTCTTAACTCTAAAAATTGATAAATTCTAGTAACAGGAGCATGTAAATGACACTAAATTTACCTGCAGGAAACTTCTACATAGTGTCCTATTTAAAATCTGAAGCAATAAAATTTTCAGTATATTACCTACAATTAGCCATGAGCCATTAGTCATCAGCCAGATTTTGAAATGTAATGGTATGGGCTTTCTTTTCTGTTTTATTTTAGAATTTTAATTTTGTTTTTTTTTTTCTGATAACTATATTTGTACTGTAGATGATGCTTAGATATAGAAATATTGCATTTATGGTTAATAATGGCTACTTAGTCACTACAATAAAGTGTTCACCATGCATGACCTAGTTAAAGGAAAATTATTATGCAAAAGAAATGTATACAACATTTTCTGCTTCATTTTGTTCTTTAAAGAAAACATAAATTTGAATGAACTATTTAAAAATATATATTTTGCTACTGACATGTTTAGAAACAAGACCACATATGATTGGTGCTGGAGTAATAGCACAGAGGTAGGGCATTTGCCTTGCACACAGCTGACTTGGGATGGACCCCAGCATTCCAGAAGGTTCCCTGAGCCTACCAGGAGCAATTTCTGAGTGCAAAGCCAGGAGTAACCCCTGAGAATCACGGGTGTGGCCCAAAAAAGAAAACAAAAAGACCACATATACTCAAGTTTTCAGTTTAAGTATGCTCAAGCTAAATGACAGTCATCAATGAATACCTATTTCCCATTAAGTATCAAACATATATTATTGTAATAGATTATTTGGGTAGAACAATTAAAGAAATAATATGATATTTTAGCATTATTATATTCTGGTTTATGAAAAAATAAGTAGGGAGTAAAGGTGAGAAATTAGGAGATGCTTTCAGAAGATAAATATGGGGCTTATTGGTTAGTACTTTATAGTCCATTTGGTGGTCATAAGCAAAATCATATTAGATTACCCTAAACCCTTAAAGTTTCAACTCACCCTGTTTTTATCACCTTGTTGAGTATGCTTAGTTAAGAATTATTGTCAATATTCTTGCTTTCCCACAAAACAGTGTACCCAACCTTGTTCAAATAGAAACCAATTATAACCGAAAGTGAGATTGTTTTCTTCCCTTCTGAGTCCTCTCTTAGGAAATGACTGTGCTTACTCTAGTCCTTGAATCATGGACAGGACAAAAGAAGAATGTGTGATAAACAGCTTTCAAGACTCACAAAAACTAATAAAAGCAAATCTTGTGATCTTAACTTATGACCTGGCCCACTTTACCTGCCCTGGAGCTAATCTATAACACATCTGCATTCCCAAGTGCTTAGCTTCAAAGCACCTGCATGGGGGTGGTGGTCAGGCTTGCTTTCAGACCTTGCTTCTCTCTTGACTGTATTTGTTGTAATAAATAAACCTTTTCTTTTTTTACCCAATAATATGTGGTCTGTGTCAAAGGTTTATCATCAAAACTAGTTCTCTGATCTATAAAAACATATGTACCGTATATAGCACTTTCAAAATATGTTGACATTGTTTACCTCCCTTACTTCAGTGCAAGTTATTTATCACTACTGTGAACAGAGAGCTAAATATATTTTCAAAAGCTAGAAAATATGAAAAACTATAAATTAAGGACATGTATATATATATATATACATACATATATAATTCAAATGGCAAATTGAGGAAGTTTGTCTAGGTCTGAGTATTTTTATATTCTAAATATCCAAGAATGATCACTATTCAAAGTAACCTTGGCTAGATTATCATTTTTATTTTAAAACACAAAATGGAGTTTAATAAATATAATTAATTAAAAATAAGTACTTTAAGAAAAATTATGTTAAACAGCACTTACAGAAAGATGAAGAGCATTAAAGTGGGTAAAGCACTTTCTTTGCATGAGGCCTCCAGGCTTCATCCCCAGATGTGACAAAGGTTCTTGCAACATCACCATGAATGATTCTTGAAAATAGAACAAGGAATGAGCCTTGACTATATTAGGATATGACTCTCCCTAACCCCAACTCAACACACACACACACACACACACACACACACAACCAACACATGCAGAATATAAATTATTAGCTAGATTAAAATTAAAGGACATAGAAACATGAAAATTATTCTGTTCAAACATTCCAAAGCTACATGAGCTGAGAATAGCTGGACATAGTACACAGGCAAAATTCTTGCCTTGCATGCTGCAGACTAGGCTAAGATCTCTGACATACCATATGGTGCCATGTGCACATCCAAGAAACTTTTTTATCTTTTATTTTTTGGTTTTGTTTTGTTTTGGGGAGCCACAATCAGTGCGGCTCAAGGGTTCAGAGATCTGCATTCAAATATCTCTCCAGGCAAGTTCGGGGGACCATAAGTGTTGCTGAAGATCGAACCCGGTTTAGCCGGATGCAAGGCAACTTCACTACCTGCAGGTTGCGGTCGCTCTCTGGAGTAATACTTTTGGAGTATTTTCTTAAGTAATACCTGAGTGCAGAGCAAGGAATAATCCCTGAGCACTGCCAGGTATGACATTGAGATTATTTATACAATGAGATTTTAAATTAAAAGTATAAATTCTAGGCCAGAAAGATAGCATAGGGTTAAGGAGGCTTGCCTTGCCCGTGACCAATTCTGGCTAGATCCCAGGCATCACATATGGTCTCCTGAGCACCCTCTGAGGACAGAGCCAAAAGTATATCTAAGCAATGCTACCTGTGGCCCAAACCAACTCCACAGCCTGGATTTTGTGAATATAGGATACCAGGCTAGGATGCATGATCCCTGGCTTTAACTGACATCTCTGCCTACTAGATGAGCACCTTCAATTTTGGCTATACCCTCCCTTGTAGGGAGCCAGATTCTCCCTCACAGTCTTAGCATAAGCACAGCCATCTTGTAGCAAACTGCCATTTTCAAACAGGCCTGTCCTTTAGTTGGCCTATACATTGTGTACATGCCAGCTGGCCATGAGTTGACACATATTAAAAGAACCATAAGGCCACATTCTTCTGGCTCAGGAAACTCAGATCTATAGATAGAGCATTTGGTGTGATAACGGGATATTCCTCAAGAAACTTGTAACAAATTAACAGGCACATGCCAAACCTTTTGAACTGCATGCTTGACAAATGTTTGCATTGTCCCTTCCTCCCTTTTTGTAAAAGCTATATAAGTCATGGCATTTCAAAAATAAATTGACGCCTTAATCAGAATCCTTGGTGGTCCCCTTTTTTTCCACCCATTTCTATTGCAGGTGCAGACCCTTCCCACGACCACGAACAAATTGAAGCTGCACGAATAAATTGAAGCTGCAGGCCGGCACACTCCCTGGTCGCCAAGGACAGTATAGGCAGCAATATGGAGATGCTCCAGGGTAGTAGGGGGAATTGTGCTTTTGAGACCATGACAAATAGCAGGATCATGCCCTCTTCCTTGCCCCTTGGTTTATAGAGACTTCTCTAACCTATTTTTTCAAACTCTGGGACAAAATCCCCCACTTGGCCCAGTTCCAGCCATCACTCCTTCCACTTGACCTATTCTCATATATGTGTGGACACAAGTGTCTGCCCAAAGGGGGTAATATGGTGCTCAGAGTTCCTGCTTAGAGGCCCTAACCAACACATTACTCTCTGAGAGGTCAGCCTGGGGATTGTACATTTCTGGCTAGTGGCACAGAGCCCCTTGCTCAGTCCATTTCTTAGTGCCTGGTCCAACTGCTCCAGGACTGGCCATGATCTATCTCCCTTCAACTTCTGGCTGGGTGGCTTCCCCGGGCGAGAAGTCTGACAGGGCCTGCCCACTTGTCAGGGATCCAACAAAACTATTTGTACATCTCTCTTTCCTCTTTTTTCAAATCAACAATTTAATGAATTGCTTATTATGACTTGGGAAAAATGTTATAGTTGAATTTACTGCTTAGTCTCTCCTAAACACCATTCCCCTTTTCTACTTCAAACTACTTTTTCTCTATCAGTGTGATTTTCAGGAAAAAAATAAATGACTTACTTCTGGTTTTTATTTACTTTTATGTTTGGGGCCTTTTTCATAGATAACAGAGGTAGAAAGAATGGGGGGTCAAAATAGTTTGATTTGTTATTTATATTTCTACTTGTCCTTAAAAACATATAATTGATAATGCTGAGTGAAAAAAATGACATCCATCAATAGTTATTTTATAAAATGTAATCATCTGAAAGTTTTAAAAAATGTTAAGTGTTCAAACTTAAAATTAGCAGTAGCTCCATGCAGTTTTATATATATATATAAATTTATCATTTTTATTAAATGTTAAATTTATCATTTTTATTATTTATATATTTATTTTGGTTTGGAGGCCACCACCCCCCCAAGGTACTCAAGGCTTACTCCAGGCTCTGCTCTTACATCTGACTCCTGGTGGGGCTCCAGGGATAATATGGTGTGTGAGGAGCTAACTCTGGTCAGCCACATGCAAGGAAAGTGCCACATCTGCTATACTATTTTGCCAGACTCATTTTACTTTTTAATATTTAACAACTCATATCCCCAAACCCCAAATGTAAACCAATTTGTGCTACAAATTGGCAACAAGTATATTTACTTGTTATTTATGTTAACTAGTTATGTTTTAGTCAAAAGAAACTCCTCACAGCAATGTCAAAACTGGCTAGAATGAAGACTTATTTGAGTGGAAAAATTTTCACCTATTTTTCACCTATATAGTTATTTGCTCTTACTTTTACAGTTTCTCAAGAAGTCTGTCATTTAATTTTAATTTAATCATTTAGTCATTTAATTTAATCACAGTTCCACTGCAATTATATTAATAATCTCCCTATATTGAGTATGAAATAATTCTAATTTCTCCTGCTTTATTTATTATCACTCCAAGTTAGCTCCGTTCTAAAATTATTTTGTTGGCATAACTATCTTAAAGATTGATAAAGGTTTATATCTAATGAGTTTACTATTTTTTCTGGGAATGCAGAGTAGTCAGCAAATAAATCTTTGCAGTCTGGACTAGTGATTGATTATAGTTAATGGTAGAAGAATATTAATTGGGTAACATTTGTTTATATGTATCAATAAAGACAATATCAATAATACAATGTAAATGAATACAAATGTCAGTTCTACAAAGTGCACTATTAAAAAATTATCTCCAACATCTCATAATCAAGAAAACCACATTAAGGTTTCACAAATAAGTCACAGTTCATGGTTATCACACAATCAGTCTCCATTTACAAGTTATGGACCTGTTCTTAAAGTTCTTACCTGATCCATTCATTGCAGGTGATTTGGTAAAGTGAGGAGTGAGGGGAAATAGGAGAGTGGTTCCATTTCTCTCTGCTTCAGTGCCCAAGGTCACCTTGGAAAATGTCTTGTGTGGGTCAGGACTGGTAAAGTTGTCTAAGAATGTCTATACAGCATGGACACTTTCATCTTGAGGCCAGCCTCACAAAACAGTCTTCAACCTATGCTGGAAATCCATTTGCTCTGCATGGAGCCATGGACTCTAGCTTAAGTAAGGAATTGTTATTTGTAGAAAGGAAAGTTAGGGGGGTGGCGAGGTGGCATTAGAGGTAAGGTATCTGCCTTGCAAGCCCTAGCCAAGGAAAGATCGCAACTGCGGTTCGATCCCCCGGCGTCCCATATGGTCCCCCCAGCCAGGGGCAATTTCTGAGTGCTTAGCCAGGAGTAACCCGTGAGCATCAAATGGGTGTGGCCCGAAAAACCAAAAAAAACAAAACAAAAAAAAAACAAAAAACAAAAAAAAAAGAAAGAAAGAAAGAAAGGAAAGTTAGTCCTAACCTCATATCCATCACTTTGCCTCCAAGAAAAGAATCTCAGGAGGAGGAAAAATAGTGAATAAAACAGTTTAAAATTTGGAATATTTTACTTTGAGAAGTCTGAGAAAAGTAGAAAAAAAGAAATTAGGAGTTCAAGAGAGAATATGAATTCTCTAGAGAGGGAAATAGCAAAGGAAAGAAAGGCATAGCTTGGGCAAGAATGAGTTAACAAAAGTTTCAAAGGACTTTGGGGAAGAAATTAAATACAATTGTCCTGTTCTGGAGTCCTCTATTTATATACAAATTTGACAATATATACAAAATTTGACAATCTGTGAATTGTCAGTCTTGTTCTGTTGATATTTCTTTTATATCCTTTTCTTGACAGATAAATTCTCCAGTAACATCTCCTTTTCTGAAAAGGTTCACCCCTTCTCTGGGTGGTGCCTCAAGGTCTTTAATTCCATAGAACTCAGAGTTTGTACCTCAATGGGATTTAGTCTGAAAGCCTTTGGGCTACTTTGGAGTTGGACCATTTCTTTTCAAATGTTATTAATCACCAAAACCTTTACCTGGGACTCCTATCCTTCAGTTTACACTATTGTAAAGCCTTCTAATCCCTCACAGTAGGCTATCAGTCCTAAATAGAATGCACTTTTCTTTACCTTAAAAATGTATGCTACTTTTCTTTCCCTACAGGTAGAGAATGTTCTTAGCTTTAAAGGGATTGTGTAATTAATTTGCTTCTATCTGACTAACCTAGGGTAATCTCCTGACTTTTAAAGTTTGTAAATTTCATTATTTTTGGTCAAATTTTTTGCTATGTCAACAAATTTATTCACAGGTTAAAGGTATTATGGGTTAATCCACTTAATATAAATGTGAACTTTTAAAGATCTTTTCTTATTCTAAAATATGAAGAGACTGCTCAATCATTTTATCATATTACTCTAATATAATTATTTTTGGTTTATTTTGGGATGGGTTGGGGGTAAACCTGGTGGTACTTGCAATTTTCTCCTGGCTCTGTACTCAGAAATCACTCCTGGCAGTTCTGGGGCTGAGGATGGGGCTGGAAATCATATGTAGTTTTCAGAATTGAAGAGAACCAGCTGCATTAAAGGCCACCTTAAACCCTATACTATTTCATCCACTAATGGCCTCTATAGTCAAAGTAATATGTTTATAATGGTGTTGACATTTATATTCTTGGTTTATATCGTTACTTCAACTCCCTACCCACAAAAGTCTTAATAATCTTCCAAAATTGTCACCTTCTCTACTACTCTCTTTCTAGCCTAAGTTCTTAGTTTGTATTCCCTAGAGTAGTCTTTTTTATTTTTAATCAATGTATGCTATCTATTCCTCTATTTTATTTCCAGGTATACCATATTGAGTGAGATTATCTAAAGTTTGTCTTTTCCCCTTTGGCTAATTTCATTCTAATTGAAACCCTTATTTCCATCCAAGTTTCAGCAAATGGCAATATTTCATCTCTTCTTAATGCTGCATATTATTCCATTATATACATATATAAATATATTATATACATATATAGCACACCATTTTTATGCATTTATCTCTACTAAAGATTATTTTTTCTATATCTTGGCTATTTGTACTAAGCAGCAGTGAACAAAGGTGTGTATAAATATTTTGGGATTAATATCTTCACAACTTGGGATATGTGCTAAGAAGTGGAATTGCTGGGGTCATATGGAATCTCTATTTTTAGTTTTTGTTTGGTTGGTTGGGTTTTGTTTTGCTTTATGTTTTTTTGGTTTTTAGGCCACACCCAGTGACACTCAGGGGTTTCACATGGCTATGCACTCATAAATAGCTCCTGGCTTGGGGGACCATATGGGATGCTGGGGATCGAACCCAGGTTTCTTTTGGATCAGCCGCTGTGCTATCACTCCAGTCCCTCTTTTTCTTTTTAATAATTTTATTTCCATTTATTTATATATTTATATATTTACTTAACGATTTTTGGGTTTTGGGCCACAACTGGAAGCACTCAGGGGTTAGTCCTGGCTCTATGCTCAGAAGTCACTCTTGGCAGGCTCTGAGGACAATATGTGATGCTGGGGCTCAAACACTGGTCTGTTTCAGGTAGGCTGCATGCAAGGCAAATACCCTACCACTGTGCTATCACCCCGACCTTATTTTTAGTTTTCTGAGACATCTTCAAACTGTAATTCAAATGACATTCCAATGGATGAGAGTTCCATAATGTTTTTAACACATATTTGCTTTCAAGTGATTTTCCATTTTGTTGCCACTGTCAATGGTAAGGAATGATAGATACATAGATTGTTTTCACTTGCATTTTCCTAATAATAAGTGATATTGAACACTTTGATATGTTTATATCCACTTGTTCTCTTCCCATTTCTTTTACTCCTTTCTTTCTTCCTTCCTTCCTTTTCCCTCCTTCCTTCCTTTTCCTTCTTTCCTTTTCCTTCCTTCCTTTTCCTTCCTTCCTTCTCCTTCCTTCCTTTTTTTTTTTTTGTTTTTTGTTTTTGGGCCACACCCAGCAGTGCTCAGGGGTTACTCCTGGCTGTCTGCTCAGAAATAGCTCCTGGCAGGCACGGGGGACCATATGGGAAACCAGGATTCGAACCAACCCCCTTTGGTCCTGGATCGGCTGCTTGCAAGGCAAACACCACTGTGCTATCTCTCTGGGACCCTCCTTCCTTCCTTTTCCTTTCTTCCTTTTCTTTCCTTCCTTCTCCTTCCTTTCTTTTCCTTCCTTCCTTCCTTCCTTTTCCTTCCTTCCTTCCTTCCTTCCTCCTTCCTTCCTTCTTCCTTCCTTCCTTCCTCCTTCCTTCATCTTTCTTTTTTGCCACACCTGGCAGTGCTCAGAGGTTACTCCTCACTGTGTGCTCAGAAATCATTCCCAGCAGGCTCAGAGGATTGAACACAGGTCCATCCAAGGTTGGCTGCATGCAAGGCAAGTGCTCTACAGCTGTGCTATCACTCCACCCTTCCCATATCTTGAGAAAGTCATTTGTGAGGACATCTTCTTTTGCCAGGTTGACTTGATATAGTTCTACTTGCTTTTATTTGTTTGTTTTTGATCTTTGCTAGTGTGGCAAAATTATTGAAGATGCCTTTGAGACACTTAAGAGTAATAGCTATGTTTTTCTCAATACATCCAGATCTCATCTCAAAGGATTCTAGCTATTTCAAATTATTTCTGTGTATAGTGTGAAATCCATTTTCACTTTTTGCATGCAGTTATCCAGTTTTCCCAACACTATTTGTTGATTTTCCTGGTTCCACTTTATATATCCAACTCCTTCGTCAAAGATTAGCTGTTCATAGATCTGAGAGGGCTTACTTTTGAGTTTTCAATTCTAATACATTGGTCTGACATTGTACGTATATTTTAGTACCATGCTGTTTCAATTATTATAGCTTTATAACATTATCTAAAAATGATAATATAATGACAGACTTTTCATCTGGAAATTAGACGCTTATCAACAGTTTTTTTCTCAGAGTTGGTTTTGGTTATTTGGGGAATTCTATGGTTTCATAAATATTGAGGGGCTGGAGAGATAGCATGGAGGTAAGGTGTTTGCCTTTCATGCAGATGGTCATTGGTTCGAATCCCAGCATCCCATATGGTCCCCTGAGCCTGCCAGGAGAAATTTCTGAGCATGGAGCCAGGAGTAACCCCTGAATGCTGCCGGGTATGACCCAAAATCCAAAAAAAAAAAAAAGTAGTACTACAGGTTGTTCTTAGTACTTGAAAAAATATAATTAGAATTTTGATAAGAATCACACTGAATATATATAAATTGGTCATTTTGAAGATGTTGCTTTTTCTAATTCTTGAATATATAATTTTCAATTTTCTCTATCCTTGTTTATTTTTGTTTTTTATGGAATAATTTAATTTGTCTCCTCTTTTATTCTTAATGTAATTTTATGCAGACATTTTTAAAAAGCCATGATGTCACTATTTATAATGTAAAATTAATAAAAAACAAAATAAGGATCTGTTAATTATAGTATAAAGTGTTATATAATAAGTTTAAAAAAATAGGGGCTAGAGCAATTGTATAGCACCTAGGGTGTTGCACAAGGCTGAGTAGAGTACGTGACACTCTGCTTCCCAAACCCAATAAAAGTGAGCTCTGAGTGCAGAGTTAGAAGTAATCCCTGAGTACTACTGGTGTTAATTCTCCCCTCCAAATAAGTTTAAAATTATATATTGTTTAAATTTTATTTTAACCCATTGCTCCCATAAAGCTAACTGTTCACAATATTCAGGGTGTTATCATTTTTAAAACTCTAAAATTTTTTGTAAAAATTATTTTTATATTCTAATTGTCATATGTACAACCATAGATATGTGTATAGGCAGATATGCAGATGTATATATTCAGAAATTTCAAGTGTATGTGAAAGTACTTTTTGAATTTGCCTCTAATTTTAATTGATGTCACAGTGCATCAAATTTCAGAAAAAGTCTTTCTCCTGTTCTGAGCTCAGGGATCACTACTGGCATGGTGGAAAGTAAAATCCATGTTTTCTATACTCATGATAAAAGTCCTGTTTTGAAATATTTCATGTAACAGAAAAATTTCAAGATGGTGAAGTTTAAGTTCAGGATCTTAAGTCACCTCACATAAATAACCTGCATGCATTTGGTACAAGAGTGTATCCAGTTCAAACTGCTGACCTTATTTATTTACATTTAGATACTTGTTTAGAAGAAAAATATTCCTCTTTAAATCAACATGTATCTTCTTTATTACCTTTATACTGTAGTCATTTTTGTGGTTTTTTTATTTTTGCCTTATTTTGAAAGAGCTTTGAAGTTTGACCTATATCAGCAATGCTTTGGGAGAAAATATAGCTTTGGCTGGTCATTATTACTGTTAGAGGTACTTCAGGACTCTGAGTCAAGGGTCAAATAGAATCAGCCACATGGAATACAAGTGCCTTACTCTACATGTTTCTTCCCTGGTTTATATTACATAAAGCATGTGAATTATGCATTATCCACATAGCAGCACTTCAAGAAATACTAATCGTTTCTCAGGTTGGCTTTCCCAGAGAGAAATTTTCTTGGTTGTCAGGGATTAATGTGGGGTAAAGGGAGATTTAGTGTGTTCTTTATTTTTTATTTGTTTTTTTATTTGTTTGTTTCTGATACTCAAAGAGCTAACTCAGAAACTCACATATACAAGGCACCTAACTTAATGCCCAATGTATCCAATGTACCACTTAGCTAAACTGAAATCCTTTGTCAATACTCTAGATATTCAGTGAAAAAAAAAATGGTGTTCAATGAAAAAAACCTAAACAAAACAGAACAAAAAACCCTAAAACCCTGAAGACCTGAGAAATGACACAAAGATTTAAGTGTTTTCTTTTTTTTTTTTTAAGTGTTTTCTTTAAATGCAGTCAACCCTAGTTTGATTCTAGACACCACATATGGTTTCCCAAGGCAACATCAGGAGTGATCCTTGAACATAGAGTTATAATTAATTCCCGAACACAGTTGGGTGTTACCCCAAACTAAAAAATAAAAATTACAACAAAAACCCCACAATGAATAAACAAATAATTGTGATTTGAAGTACCTAGTAAGCTATAAATCTATTAACTCTTTAGTTTTCATTATTTCTTAAGTCATTTCACCAGTCTCATTTTCTTAACATCATTTTTATTATTAATTTGATAATTAGAATTGTAAGCAACACCATAAAATACCTTAATTCTAAATTATACATATCTCTAAGGTTTCTACATTTATTAACAGATTGTTGATGACTCCAAATATAGCAATAAATACTTCCAGTTTTGTGGGATCTTCCACTAATACAAAACAACTCATTGTTATCATAATGTAACAATTTCTCCATAGTATAAATCAACAACTTATTTCTTTTTCATACACAAACTTGTAAGTTAGATGCACATGCTATATGCATCTAACTTAGATGGTAACCAAAAAGTCAAGCTAAGAAGAACACATTTCAAATGCATAATCAGGTAAAATGCTTTGAAAGCTCTTTGATACTTCTATGGAAATATTTCATGACTTTTCTAATTGCATGTAATTAACTAGAATTCATTTTATGACCTCTTCTAATTAAAGAAGTCTGAGAACTGCAGGCAACTGAATAAAATATTTGGGGCCACTACTGTCTCTGATAACAAGCTAACAATATTCCTTAGCTATTTTTTTGGGGTCACACCCGGCAATGCTCAGGAGATACCCTAGGCTCTATGCTCAGAAATCACTCGTGACAGGCTCGGGGGACCATATGGGATGCCGGGATTCGAACCAAAAACCTTCTGCATGGAAGACAAATGCCCTACCTCCATGCTATCTCCCTGGCCCCTCCCTAACTATTTTTATTAGCAGACTTTCCATGACAAAAACAGATGAATTCCTCTTAAATGTTATTATAAAGTTTAATAATTTAAAAATGATAAATAGTTTACTAGAGAATGAGAAAGTTGTTAAATAATAGAATATTAAATTGTTAGTCAACTACACACATGTATAAATTGAGCAGAATTTCCACAATTTATGGCAGATTTTAAAGGAACATTTGGTCTTCATTTAAAAATGTTTCTATATAGTCCAAGAATGTGTCATATTGCTCAAAAATTAAAGGGCATTGTCTGGTTTTTGTTTTGTTTTGTTTTGTTTTGGCCACACTTGTTTGATGCTCAGGGATTACTCCTGGCTATGTGCTCAGAAATCGCCCCTGGGTTGGGGGGACCATTTGGGACACCAGGGGGATCAAACCGTGGTCCATCCTAGCATAGTGCTTACAAGGCAGACAGAAAACTTACCTCTAGCACCACTTGTCTGTCCCATAAATTAAAGGGTATTGTCATGATGACTTTTAGCTTATTAAAATAACTATGTCAATGAAGATTAACAAATGTGGAAGGAAACTTTTCCTTTACTGAAACCTTTATCTATAGCTCTTTCAGTACAAAGTATTTTATATTCATGCACAGATTAAATGTGTTGCTACTTTTACTAATATTTAAGGACACTAAAATATGAATAATGACAATCAAGCTAACAGTAACATCCAAGTGCTGTTTATAAATATGCTTTGCATTCATATGTAATGTCTTGAGTAAAATAAACTGGTGGTTATATTGGAAAGTGTTGAACGACCATTTTTGGGGGGGAGAGAATTCATAGCACAATAAAAACTTTCTGAAATTTTTAAGAAATAAGTTTTGTGTTACTTATTCAAGTTCTCCAAAATTTTTGTCATACAGCTAAAAAGGCAAAGAAAAATGAACCTATCAGAAATTACTCAACTTGGCCTGCTTAAACAGAAAGAAATCTCTGGCTTTCTTACCTTCTGATATAGGTAGCTTGTGCCAAGAATATAAGAGTTATGGTAGATTGTCTTTAAACCCTGGGTCTTTTCCTACATTTATGTTTGCAGTGGTCAACCTCAACCAGGAGCAGTGAAGAAAATTTCTCCAACTCCAAACCAGAAATTTTGCAATTTGCTTGTTTTCTAATCATCCTGAAACTCAGCACTCTGAAACTCAGTTTTCCTCAGCTGTAAAATATGCTTCCAATATACATGGTAACAGTATGCAGTTGCATGGGTATTATACCAGGGAAACTCAGGTCAATTGACAGGAAATATGATGGTATTCATACTTTTAATTATGGTAAATAGAAAAAATAATTTCACTGTATCCAGGAATATCATGTGTCCTATTTCAACAACTATGAACTGTGCAACCTAATTTATAAACAAGTAGGGTAAGTTTATATCCAGAATACATCGATACAACATTGTTATAATAAATTTTCAGTTCATAGTTTCTGAAGGTTTAGTTTCAGCAGTATTTTCCTAGGGATATTAATTTTATTTAAGAAAAAAATATGGGCTACGGATAAGTAACAGTAGCTATGATCTATCAAATTTATGCATACTTAACTTTTAGATGCTTGTTTTTTATCACTTAATATTAAAAGCACCTCTATCTTATTTAATCATTTAAGTTAAATGGGTTCATTTCATTCTTTTTTTTTTTTTTTTTTTGGTTTTTGGTTTTTGGGTCACACCCGGCAGTGCTCAGGGGATACTCCTGGCTGTCTGCTCAGAAATTGCTCTTGGCAGGCACGAGGGACCATATGGGACACCGGGATTCGAACCAACCACCTTTGGTCCTGGATTGGCCACTTGCAAGGCAAACACCACTGTGCTATCTCTCCGGCCCTCATTTCATTCTTAAAGTCACTCTGTGATGGAAGCAGCAGTAACTTTAAAAGATTCTGAAACTAAATGATGAGTTAGTTAAATTCAAGATTGCCAATAATTTTATAGTTATTCAGATATATAAATCAGAGCATCTTCATTGTAATTAGCATAATACCAGAGCCAATAGTTTCATTGTTGGTGTATCAAAGCAACTGAGTAAATGAAAATTAATACCCATTCTTGGGGTCAGGAGAATAGTACAGAGAGTATCAATTCTAGTTGATTCCTTGTTTCTGTGTTTGAAAACTGCCTCATCTACTGTTCAGTGTTGTTCTACAATCATAGAACTTTGTGAATTTTAGTAAATATATCTGTCATGAGGCAGTTAATTAACTGCCATTGTTTGTTAATGTTAATTAAATGCTTATTCTGCTTAATGGTGAACTACAATCAAAATTTTCATTTCATATGATCAACTTGTAAGGGCTAACCAAATCTTTAGAAAATTAGGTATTTCTCTCTTTATATTTCCCATAATAGAACCTGGTGACTATTCCTAACCTTTGATTTCTACATATTTTCTACATAACTCTATATCTTTCTCAACTAGTTCAAGTCTTTTCAATTTCAGGTAACTACTACCAAAAAAGTTGTAGAAAAAATGTGCCACATGATTTTTTGCTGACCATATTTATAATAACAAAAAGCACCATGTGACATTTTCTTGCTTATCAAGACTGATAAACACTTTCTTTATATTTTCCATGCTGAATTATTTTATTTAAACTTGTCCTTATTCCAAACTAAAAACAAAATCATCTTAATATTGTAGATTCCTTCAATATGCAGATATTATTCTAGGGTTTTTGAAACAAAACCTCATAAAATTTTAGGTGTCTGAATAACATAATTTATTAATCAATTTTCAATGTACAATAAGAAGTTAGGAGAAAGAGATAGGGCAGGTTTACAAATGTAGAGTAATGCAGGGTACAAAGACAATGGAGTTGTATTATAACTAAATCCTGACATACATAATTTATTTATGCTCTAGTCATTTCTATTTCATCAGATTTCCTGTTGATACTAAGAATGTTCATGCAGGAACTGGGTTTTGAAATGGGTATCCAAAAAAAAGAACATGCTTGGTATCAAAATCTACTTTTATGTTTTAGAATGCAAGTAATCCTGGCAACAGTTGTAAAGAAACAATTACCTGGTAGATATCCAAAGTCCTATTTTTCTTATATACTATGACAAAGGATAAATAAGATACTGCTGTGCCTCATACAACTGTAATGTATTAGATGCATTTAATGACTCATGTTTACTTCGTATTTTCATCCCTACCTTTTTTTTTAAAAAAAAAAAAAAGCTCTATACTAACACATGGCATGCTAGCTACTTTGTCTACTCTTTCTTCTTTATTTCCAGAGCTTAAATACTACAGAAAAAAATGAAATTTTATCATGAAGTTATTTTAAGGATAAATTTCTAAATCTGGGGGGCCATATTGTCAATTAATTGAATAGTCTATTGGTATGTTGGTCCTCTACTTGTACTTCTACTAAACATATTCCCTTTATGATGGTAGCCAAGGTTGAGTGTAAAGGGGGACTGAAAGAAAAATCAGAAATTACTATTGGTGATCAGTATACTTTTCACAAACTTAGGGAAATTACTATTACATGATTATTCATATGTCTATGGAAATTATGCATCATAACTAAGGATTTCAAGAAGTAAGAAAAAGAATGCTAAGAATCCTGCTTCCTGGTTTCTATAAAAATGTGAAGACTTATGACTGCCTCTTAATATGTGTTTCCAATGCTAAGATGATTCCTCAGAAGTCTTCATTAACAAAATGTTCTTCTTTAATACGTAGAAATTGAGCTTTACAAAGATTATCATCACATTATTCCCTATGCATTTTAGTCATGGAGTCCTGTCTTGCCATAAAGGTCCTTCACTATGCAAACTGAAAATAGAATAAAAGTGGAACAAAATCTGTCGGCTTGCTGCTTTTATCAAGATTGCTCCCTCACCTACACTGGCCTTAGGTTACGAATATACTCCTTCTCCACTACAAAGATGTCATCTTTATATTCTCTTTTATTCTGCTCGGAATGCAGCTCTAGACACTTATAAAATAAGTACCCTAGACCAATATATTGTTCAGCATAAATCTCAAACTATTATAACTCTAATAGCTGTTTATATTTCTTACAATAAAATTTATATAGTATATAAAACTATGTGGTACTAAAGAATCCCTTTATTCAGGTGCCTACATTCCAGATAAATTCTGCAGAATAGCTGTTCTTTTGAATTTTTACCTGTCTCTGAACTTTATTCTGAAGAAAAATATTCAAGTAGCAAATAGTATATAAATATCTGTGTTGACTATTAGCAAGTATGTAAATTAAAATATTCTAGCAAATCCAAGGAGTATAGTGTAAGTGCTACATCTTCCTCTACATGATCATATGAATTAATTTACCAGATTGTGAAATAGATTTTATAAACTCAACAGAGAAAAAAAACCCTTCATTTATATTTTTTATAAATAAATATTTACAAATATATTTTTTAATAATTTGAGCAATTAATGCTATTTCTAGAAATTATATTGGGAATAGATGTAGTAATTAGTGTTCACTTTCAGTATTCTTATAAAATAGAAAATGCTCCATTAATATTGCATGCTTTGATATAGTGCATTGCATAACAAAAGTAGTACTAGTCACTTTTTTTTTTTTTTGCAGTGACTGGAAAAAGAGTACTGTTGGAAAGTATAAAGGAAATGAAACTTTCTTTACACTCAGGCAACACATAACGTCACAGTTCTTATTAAAGAAACATAGGGAAAATAGTGTTAAGTAGTCATTCCTATTTATAACTAAGGATATTTTGTTACTAAAGTCCTAAATAATATGCCCCTAACTACCTCCAATATTTGCCAAGACTCCAATACTTCCCATGTTTTCTTGATTCTTTCCCTAAACTCTGAATGTTTGGATTTTGTCTGATGAACACTATTTTATCTTTCTCTACCACGACATTCAAATAAAATCATTTTTTAAACTTGTAATATATTCAAAATGTTCTAATAAAATATATAACATTTGAAGACCCCTTAATTTTCCCATGCTAGCCACTCTATACCCAAAGTTAAACCAAGAATTTTAATCACCTTACATTTTACATTAAATATCTAGGTTCAAAATTTTTATTCAATGTATTTGAGCAACATGTTGAATTCACATAGTGAATCTGGTTTTAAGTTAATAGTTAATCTTTATTTCAAATTTATATTGGGCCGGATGGACTACACCCAAAGGTGCTCAGGATCTACTTGCAGCTCTATCTGGGAACCATTCCTTTAAGTGCCTATGGGACCAATTGGTGGAGATATTATATTGTATTAGCTGCATGAAATCTGGTAGATCTCTCTGACCATTACATTTAATTTTTCATCTGTCTTAAATAGGAATTTGCAATTATTGTGAATTTTTTGTGTTATTAATTTCTAACTTACTATATTTCTCCTTTTATTTCCTTTTATTTTCTTTACCTCATAAAATTTTAATTTCTCCAAGTATCTGCTATTATTCTAATGTTTACATAATATTTCCTAGTCTGTGATACATTAAATAGTGATTTTTTTTAATAATGAGCCAGTAGGAAATAAAATAAGAGTCAGAATTTGTACAGGGCTATATTTGTACTAACCTCAAGGGTGACAATTTCATATTTTATTATATCCTTTCCATAATTAGAGATGTCACATTGTTATTTGCTTAACATGTCTAGGAAATTTTACTTAGTTTTCACTTTTTACTTTAAATTATGAATTTCAAAAGTTACAGATGTATTAGATAGAGATGACTAGACATAAAAGAAATATTTTGTTATAATTGATTAACTCTATAATGTATATTAAAACAAGAAATACAAAAACTCATTATAAAAATAAAATATAGACTTGAAATATACTTACTTATTTTGCTTTCTTTGATTTGCACGCACAGTATGAAATCATAAACACAACAAACATTATCCCACCAACAATTAGTAATACCATTTCTACCAGGCCAAGGAGGTTTATGTTTGCAGTCACTTTATTTCTAAATATTTCTGCATTCTTCTCATCAATGGAAGCAGTCTGTAATCAAGTTAAATGTAAGAGTTATTTGGGAAGAACTTTTAAGTAAATGAATGAATCAAAAACTCTTTAAAAAGGTATATTTTCCTTCTCCAAGCACATAGGTTTAAATTATTTTTTTTAAATTATCTGTATAAGACACATCAATGGAATCATTTTGCATGCCATTAAAGCAGCAAATACTGAGGCATAATATTTAAGGAGTTAAATATAGTACAATCCCATAAAAGTATGCCATTGCCACTTTTCAAGTTCTAAGTATCATTTTTGATCTTCAGAACAATCATTCTGAAAAGTTTCAGATTTTGCAATGGTATTTTTCAGCGTCAGAAAAAAAGACAAAGGTCCATAGTGCTACAGATGCCAGTGCCTCTAAGCAGGTTCTACGTGGAGTCCGGGAAACCTTCACGGGGAGAGAGTGGGTACACGGAATGGCGAAAAGACAAAAAAATATTGTAGAAATGAATTACCACACACAAAATGCAAGGGGACTTGCGTCTAGAAAGACGAAGACAAATTTATTTTTTGAGCTGGGTAGCTTTTAAGGTTGAGGTTTGGAATGCAGGGTATAATTTTTGACATCAAAGAAAGTGGGAAACAGAATGAAAGACTATGGATAAAATTTGCACATTAAAGAATTGATACTGAAGTTGAAAAGAAGTTTTGTTTTGGGTTAGCTTTGTTTTGGGTAAGCAGGGGAAAACAGGTAATTTTCAGGGATGTGGGAAGAGAGAGAAATGTTTTAGAGTTTTTGGGGAAAACTGAAAATTGTTTTACTATGAGCTAAGTTTTTTGAAAAACATGATCTTGGCGCCAAAGTAGCAAAGATCACAGGGAGCTTGGTTAGTGGGAGACTTTTGGCTGGATTTGTACTGTCCTCCTTTGTTAGAAAGAATTACTAAGGCCTGATTTTTAATAAAGGTTAAAAATAAAGAGAGAGATAGTTACAGCCACTTTAGAATTATGGCCAAACACTCCATGCAAGGGGTCAACTGATTTTGACTGCTCTAAGTGGGCCTTTTTGGCAAATAATTCTCTTTCAGGAGTGCAACACTCTGATGTGTGTGCCCTTCCTGAGTGGGGTGCAACACCATAGTTTCATTTACTAAACTGGATTATACAGTACATTGCCTGTTTGTCATCCATTTTGTGGTTTATAGTAATACATTTTTTAGTTCAAAAATAGGATAAAGAACTTATGGCTTGTCTATCATAATTGGTATTTGTAAATGTATCTGGCTTTCACTGGTGGTATAACATTTTGTGTGTCTTGAGTTTCTTACTATATTACTTATATTATATATATATATTATTACTTATAATACATAACTTTTTTTTTCTTTTTGTTTTGGGTGCACACGTGGCAGCACTCAGGGGTTACTCCTGGCTCCATGCTCAGAAATCGCTCCTGGCAGGCTCAGCGGACCATATGGGATGCGGGATTCGAGCCACTGACCTTCTGCATGCAAGGCAAACGCTTTCCCTCCATGCTATCTTGCCGGCCCCATAAAACATAACTTTTTATATGACAAAAGCAACTGTATAAAAATGCTGTTTGAAAATAACATAAAATGTTGAGAACTGGTTTTTTCCTCTTTTTTTTTTTGGTTTTTGGGCCACACCTGGTGACTCTCAGAGATTAATCCTGGCTATGCATTCAGAAATCACTCCTGGCGTGGGGGACCATATGGGACTCTGGGGGTGGCGGGAGGAGGATCAAACTGCCATCGGTCCTAAGATAGCACGTGCAAGGCAAAAGCCTTACTGCTTGCACCACCACTCTGGACCCTGTTTTGTCTTTTTAAAAGAAAAATAATTAAAAGTAAAAAAATCTTATTATTACCATGTGGATTTATTTTCTCAATACATCAAAATAATAAAATAAATATCCTTCTGAAACATATACTATTCAAATTCTACATCTAAATTTTCTTTTTTTATTTTTGTTTTTGTTTTTTGGGCTACACCCGGCGGTGCTCAGGCATTATTCCTGGCTATCTGCTCAGAAATAGCTCCTGGCAGGCATGGGGGACCATATGGGATGCCAGGATTTGAATCAACCACCTTAGGTTCTGGATCTGCTGCTTGCAAGGCAAACGCCACTGTGCTATCTCTCCAGCCCCTACATCTAAATTTTCAATTGTAAAACAAAGAAATACAATAAAGTGGTTTAATTTGATTAATGACTAACAGAAAGAAATATTTACCTCATTAATCCAAATAAGAGGCACAAGGTAGAGCTTCTTTAGTTTCTTTAGAGCTCTGGAATATATAAAATTAAAAAATTGATACTAATAAAATGTGTGTATTTAATATGTAATATATAAAAGAAATATTACGTCATTTTAGAATAGAAAATTTACTTACTCTTAAAACTTGATTAAATTCCTTGATATTGGTCCTCTAAAAAAGAATTACTTAAGTTTTAAAAAAAAGTTAGGTGTGGAGAGATAGCATGGAGGTAAGGCATTTGCCTTGCATGCAGAAGCTTTGCATCCCACATGGTCCCCCGAGCCTGCTGGGGGCGATTTCTGAGCAAAGAGCCAAGAGGAACCCCTGAGCACTGCCGGGTGTGACCCAAAACCAAAAATACAAGAACAAAAGAACAAAAAAATATAAAACAGTTTCAAAATCTTTCTAAAACAGATTCCTCATCTGATTGGTACTTTTCTAAACACCTCTTTTCCTTTGCAGTAATTTTTTTTTTTTGTCACACCCAGCAGCGCTCAGGGGTTCCTCCTGGCTCTAAGCTCAGAAATCGCTCCTGGCAGGCTCGAGGGACCATATGGGATGCCAGGATCTGAACTGCCATCCTTCTGCATGTAAGGCAAATGCCTTACCTCCATGCTATCTCTCCAGTCTCCTTTGCAATAAATTTTGATCAGGAGAGTAAATCATGAATTCTAGAAGGTACTGCATAGAAACATTATAAAAGCTAGAAAAATGGAATTTCCACTACTCAAAATATTATTAAACATAATAATAGTATATCAGTAAACACTAGATATAATTATAAAACACAGATACAATCCATTATAAGCATTTAATAGTAATTATATTCAGTAAAAATTAATTTGAAATTTTATACTTTCATCTTTTATCATATTGCTCATATAAGAACATATTAAAAATCATGTAGCAATAAACCTGTTTAAGAGACTCACTCAATTTTTTTTGCTGGTTTGACCAGTAAGTTGACCTGCAATCTTTTTGCAAACTGTAAAGTAAATCCAGTTATCTAAAAAGAAAACAAAAATAATTACTGTAATAAAATCTTTTAAAATATTGAAAACTTACTGCTGCTGTTATGTAATAAATAAAAGGTAATTCTAATAAAGTATATACACATGTGTATAAACAAAATTAGACCCCAATTAATTTATATGCCTGCAATAAATGTTAGTGTCTTAGATTCATATTTACATCAAGTGGTTTTTAGAATTCAGCAACAATAAAAAACTTCAAGTAATTAATAATTAGACAGTTTTATTATTAATTTATTATCAAATTATATTTGGCCAAATATATATTTAATGAGAATTCATGTACCATTGATTTAGTTTAATTTAATTTTTTTGGCCACACCTGTTTGATGCTCAGGGGTTACTCTTGGCTAAGCACTCAGAAATTGCCCCTTGCTTGGGGGGACCATATGGGATGCTGGGGGATCAAACTGTGGTCCTTCCTTGGCTAGCACTTGCAAGGCAGATACCTTACCTCTAGTGCCAACTTGCCGGCCCCAATTTAATTTAATTTTTTAAACTTTTTTCTTACCTTCAGACATTATGTGCTTGGGTTGGAAACTGAACAAATTTTATTGCTTTCTAATTTTTTTTTAATTTTAAGATCATGTCAATCATTAATTAAACAGAAATAATATAGTAAAATGATCATATTTGACTTTTAAAAAATATAAATCATAGTTTAATAATTTTTAAAACTACAAATTTGGGACCAGCGTGATAACACTGTGGACAGAATACTTGCTGTGTGTGCATGTGGCTGACCCAGGTCCTATCACCAGCAGTCCATATAATACTCTGAAGTCTGCAAGGAGTGATCACAGAGCTTCAAGCAAAAAGTAAACCCTGAGCAATGGTGGGTGTGCCCTCTCCATAAGAAAAAGCTGATATTTTGGCTATAGTAATTTGTATAGATTATTATTAGCACAGTATAACAGATCTTGCTCTCACATATGCCCATAAAATTAATTTTATTGTTTATAATAAATAGAAACTGTAATATAATATATGTAAGATTTTTGCAAAATATAAAATAAGTATAAATATCTGAGTATATAAATATAATATATATTATATGTAATAATATACAAGTATAAAAATATATAAGTTATAAATATAAAATAAGTATAAATATATAAAATTATTTGGTCCTTTTGGGGAGAGCTTGTCTGGTGGTACTTAGGATTTATTTGTGGCTCTCTGTACTCCTGGTGTTTCTCATTCAGTACCAAGGATGAAAATGGGGTTGGTGGTAACCCCATTAAAAATGGAGAAAAAAACAAACAAAAATTTCCTCAAAGAACAAATATAGATAGCTAATAATCACATGATACAATGCCTCATAATCTTAATCATTAGTGTCATGAAAATCAAAACAACAATGCAATGTCACTTCCCACCATAGAGACAGGAATACATCTAGAAGAACAAGAAGAACCAGTGCTAGCACAAATTAGGGAAGAACAGAACTCATTCATTTTTAGTGGGAATGCAGGCTGGTCCAGCCATTTTGGAAAACAATGGGAAGTTTTCTCCAAAAACTAGAAATTGAATTTCCATTCCCAGCAGCACCTCTCCTGGGATTATATTTTAGGGTCACAAGAACACAACGTAGAAAAATCCTCTACACTCACTCCTTTGTTCATGACAGCATTATTCACGGTATCCAGAAATCGTAAACAACCCAAGTGCCTGAGAACAGATGTGTGGATAAAGAAAAAGTGGTGTATCTACACAAGAAAATACAATGCAGCTGTTATGAAAAATGAAAAGTTGAAATTTGCTCAACTATGTATAGACATGGAGAGTATCACGTTGAGTGAAATAATGAGTTATTGTGAGAGGGATAGACCGAATGATCACACTCACTGAGGGATATTAAAACAATAAAGTAGTATGAAAAGAACACTCAAAGTCAGTAGAAATGTTGGGTGGGAAGTACAATGGAGACAGAAAAGACCACTCTGAGTATAATAGTCAGAAATGTTTACTCTGAAAAAAAATTGGGAATTGAAATGAAGTAAAGTGATATGCATACCCCTTCAATAACGGTATATAAAAAGTTGCCTAAAGGAATACAAGCATTTTTATCCTATTTGTATAATCTAATTTATATTAATTTTTGTATTTTAATTTTATAATTTTATCAATTTTAAATAAGATAAATAATATATTTGCTTACAGGCTCAACATCTAAGTATGTACTATGTTCTTCTGGATTTGGATGTAAGCCTTCAATAGTTGAATGAACTTCAGGACTTGCATATAGAAAATGAGGAAGTGAAACATATACAGGCTTTCCTGAAAATAAGTTTTATAGGTAATTAGTCATAAATGTCCTTATTTTACAGACACTCAAAAGATTTCCTTAAAAATAAAGTTAAATTAAAACACATTAGGCTTGAACACTGGGAAGAGAAGTTAATGGATAAATTATTATATTGAATCACTATTTTATGAAGTATGCAATAATTCTGAATGATCCTACTAATCAGTCAATTTATATCTGCTATTAATTCCATATCTGTTAATAATGTTTGATATATAACATTTAACTCCTGGATGCAAAGTTTGAACCATCTACTTTAGGCATTGGTATGCTTTTGACTAAGAATGAATTTCTGTAAAAGATTTTTCTTTATTTACACCTATGTTTAGTATAAAAAGATAAAAAAAAAACACAGGAAAAATTCCAGGTTTGTTTGTGAACTTTTGTCTTAGGAAAATTCTAAAAGTTGTGGTCAGAGTGATAGCACAGTTAGGAGTTTATCTTGCACATGGTCAATCTTGTTTGATCTCTGGTATATATATATATATATATATATATATATATGTATATGTATGTATGTATGTATGTATGTATGTATGTATGTATGTATGTATGTATGTATACTTCCAAGCCTGCCAGAGTGATTCCTGAGAGCACAGCTAGGAGTAACCTCTAAGCGCCACCTGGTATGCCTCCCCCAAAGTGCTAAAATTATATTCATTTATATTTTATATAAGTAGAGAAATGGCAAAAGGAATGCTCAAAGTATTTGGAGAAGCTTTGTGTGTTTTCCCCCATTATTATCCTAACCTACTATAAGGATCCTAAACAGCAAAAGAATCAACAAAATAAAAATCCTATCTGTTATATGGGAGAAAATATTTCAAGTCACATATCCAATAAGAAGTTATTTCTCAAAATATACAAGAAAACAAATCAATATTAGTTTTTATAAATGGCTAGAAGACTAAAATCAATATTCTCAGAAATAGCATTAAGAATATCTGATAATGAGGCCAGAGAGACAGCACAGTGGCGTTTGCCTTGCAAGCAGCCGATCCAGGACGTAAGGTGGTTGATTTGAATCCCAGCGTCCCATATGGTCTCCTGTGCCTGCCAGGAGCTATTTCTGAGCAGATAGTCAGGAGTAACCCCTGAGCACCTCCAGGTGTGGCCCAAAAACCAAAAGGAAAAAAAAAAAGACTATCTGATAATAACTACATTTTGCAAAACTGAAAATTGACATCTCAGAAAAAATAAAATATCAAAATGAGTATTTTTCCTACAATCTTTACTCTTTGCCCTAATGGCTTTCTTTATTTTTTGTAGGAAGATTCCCTCCGCAATGTTTACTTCTGAAAAAATGTCGATCTATAACATCAATAATTTGTACTCACCTTCATTGCATTTGCTAACGTCTAGAACACCATAATATGTACAATTATTTGAGATAACTTTTTCTATGCAGAAGCAAGTGTTATCTGGATTTTGAACTGGAGATGCAAAGGCCTTGGAAGGAAGAACAAATCTGAACACAGTGATTCCTTTCAGATTAATTTCACCTCCAAACACAAGAGTGATTGACCTACGATAAGAAAGATAAGAAAAGCTTCATTTCAAGAACCTGAATTATATGTCAGATATAAAATTTTCCCTTATTTTGATATTTAAATTCTTGCTTTAACTTGGAAATAATTTTCTTCCCTAGTGCCAAGTCTTTCTTTTGCTTTTGGCTTTATTTTTGATTGTGGGCCATACCCCATGGTGCTCAAGGCTTACTTCTGGCTCTGTTCTTAGGGATCACTCCTGGCATACTTGATGGAATGTATGGAATTTCAGGAATTAAACCCAGTAGGTCATCTGAAAATTCAGTACCCTAATCACTGTACTCTCAATCTGATCACTCATGTGCCAGTCTTGAACCTGGGCTGCATATCTGTAAGATAAAACCTCTACCATTGAATAGATTGCTGATTCCCAAATAGGATACTTTTATTCAACTTTTAAGCTCTTGGTTGATTTAAAAAATAATTGTTAAAATTTAATGCATTATAAGGCTGGAGTGGTGGCGCAAGTGGTAAGATGGCTGCCTTGCCCTGTACTAGCCTAGGACAGACTGCAGTCCAATACCCCCCGGCATCTCATATGGTCCCCCAAGGCAGAAATAATTTCTTTTTTCTTTTTCTTTTTTTTAATACATTTTTATTTAAGCACTATGATTACAATCATGTTTGTAGTTGGGTTTCAGTTATAAACAGAACACCGCCCCCATCACCAGTGTAATATTCCAGGAGCAATTTCTGAGCACATAGCCAGGAGTAACCCCTGAGCATCACCAGGTGAAAAAAAATGTAATTCATTATAAAACTCAAAATTTAGGACATTATACTTCATTTGTTCTGATAAGCCACATCAAGCAATTTTAACTGTAAATTAACATAACTGTAAAACAACACAAATTCTGCTCATGATATGTATCATTTAATTTTCTATAAATTAAATATTTGAATCTTTAAAGTGTTTTAACTACCCCAGTTTATGTAAAAATTAGAATATTTTAGAAAATCAACAAAATGACTATAATTTTCTGTGTTTATATAGACAATGTGCAAAGGTTGAGTACATGTTTATTTTAATTTCCAAATAACTATATATAAATAAACACCATTTTTTCAACCTCATGTCAGAGAAACAAAAATATTTTATCCTCCCCTGTAGGAGAGGACCAATTGAGGTGTACTGTCATAGCTTCAATGCTTTATATATTTGTGCCCCTCCCACCTCCAAAGAAACCACTGTGGCCGCAGAGCACATTAAATTATATTATTCTGTGAGAGCTGAGTAATCTTCTTTAAATATCTTTAGAAGCAGTGGCCATGACATTTTGGGGTTGACATTAATATGCTGTCAGTTTAGTAAATATAAAATTCTTGCTTATAAACGACTAAGAAAAACTTTACATCATTTAAAATAAACCTCATACCCTTCAAAATTTTAATCAACAAGCACTAAAAATCCACATGGCACTTATTCTTTATAAGTAAATAAAAAATTCCTAAGCATATTTTCCATTTTTCTGAAATAACATATAAGCTTCTTCCATTCTGGTGAAACCTTAGTTTCTTATGAACATGTATTCATTGATTTCTCTCCCCTCATATATTTCTTAAGTAAAGTTAATTTTGATAAAAATGATTTGCTTCAACAAATAAACTGAAAGAACATAAATATAAGCTCCTTACTCTGAATTTTGTCACATGGAAAAATATGACATAGGTAAATACATAGGTGTCTTTGTCTTACCTGCATATATCAGGGGCAAAAATCTGCAATGCTCGATTCTTGTCTAGAAAAGGTGCAAACGAGGCTCCTTCTGTTTAGAAATCAAGTCAGTGGCAAGAGATATAAAAGGATATTGTAGTAAAGAAACTAGAAATTTTTATTCTAGCATGGTCAATAAAAGAGTAATAATGCAAACAGGAAATAACTTAAATTTTTAGCAATCATATAAGTGGATATTTTTGATATGAGGTTGCATCCTACTTGATTCTCAGAGATTCTCCTGACTTAGTGTTGGGAGGCACTACAGAGTTTGGGGTATCAACTGGAGGTAGGAATCAAACTGAATCTAGAGTAGAGAGAGCACAGGGAACAGGGTAGTCATTAAGGGTGTTTGCCTTGATTGGCTGATCCCTATTTTTTATCTTGGCACTACAATAAGGTCCACTAAGCTTAGAGTCAGGAGTAAATGAACCCCAGATTCCATCCCACACCTCAAACAACCTTCTCACACCTTAGATGCCTTCCTATGCCTCCATCAAACTCCTTGACATACACATATATTTTTTAAGTTTAATAGTTGTTAGTATTAGGTCTAATGGTTAAAAGAGATAAAATATACTTTGCCTCTACATTACAAAGTAGCCCAAAGTCACTGACCCATGCTAGTGTTATTCCTAAATTTTTCTTCTTCCTTTCTCATTCCGTTTCTCTCCTCTATAATTTTTGTTTCAGGTAAGTGTAGTCAGACACTTGTCCAATTGTGTTATACATTTTGTATAGTCTATCAAAAATACTCATCTTCACTTGTAAAACTTCTTCACTTCTTAGGTTTAGAGACAACTTTAAAGTTTTTTCTATGAAAACAATAAAAATATAAGTAGCCTTTAAGAAGTGTCAGAGATATTGCATCTTTCTCTATCTCCCTTTCTCTCACCTCCCTCCTTCTTCCCTCCCCCCCCCCTCTCTCTTTCTCTCTCCTTTAGGGGGAAAAAAAGAAGCGTCAGAGTATATTTCTCTGTATTAAGGGACTAAAGGCTTTACTCATACAATTAAAGGGTAATGAAACATCTGAAAGAATTTCTTCACCTAACACATGGTTTAAAGTCCTCCAAAGCAAATTTAAGAGTGGTTTTACTGGTTTCTATATAAATATAATATAACAATGTTAAATAAACAATCGAAACTCAAACAATCAAACACCTCTGGAAAAATAAACACTCAATGTTACCCTGTTATTGCTATCATTTACATAACATTATGTTTAAACTTTTCTCTTGCTCTCATTCTTCGTGGGGTGGAGTGGTGTCATGCTTGTGGTGATCAGACTTTATTCCTGTCTTTGCACTCAAGAATTATCTGATATTTCCTCTTCAGACCATATTAGATGCCAGGAATCAAACTTTTGGTCAATGACTGGAAGGCAAGATCCCTTACTGTACTCTCTTCTCCAACCTTTATTTAAACTTTCTTAATCTTTATTATGGTCAATTTTCCCTACTCTTAAAAGTTGAAAACCTATCTAATTTTAAATACATCTTGATTATCAATTTTCCACTGCCTTAAAAAACCTTTTTCTTAACAAAAAGTAATAATAAGTAATAATAGACATATATGTACTTTGCTTTTTTAAAGGATAATTAGACAGATATAACTGTATCTAAAATCTAAGTCAATTATACTTTCTGTCCTAAAAATTATTTTTTGTATACTTAAAAAATTATCAATAGATATTACCTCAGGAAGTTTTTGCGTTTGATAATAATATTCCTTATTCTCAAGTTCAGATCATCCTATTAATATATATGATTTATCTTGCAAATTAAATTCGTGGAGGCTTACTTCATATTAAAAACATTATATGGTAATTTGTTTTACATCTTGTATAGTGCTTTTGCTTGTTTAATTGGGGAAAAGGGAGCTAAATCCAGCACTGCTTAAGAGCTGCTCTTAGCTCAGTCCCCAGTACTGAGTCCCAATAGTGCTTGAGGGGACTTTATATGTTAGGGATCACACTTGGGCTTCCTACACTTAAAGCATGTGCTTAACCTGTTGAATTGCTTCTCCAGCCATGAACAGTGTTTCATTTTAGTTTGTGTTTGGGAGACACACCAGACAATGCTCAAAAGCTATCCCTGGATCTGTGCTCAAGAATGAATTCTGGAAGTGCTTAGGAAATATAATTGGAGTCCTAGGAAAGGATTCCAAGGCAAGCATCTTAATTACTGTATTATCTTTGTTCTTTAAAAATACAGTATTTTAAAAAGGATGCGACTAGCAACCACTTCAAGTTTTTAATCCTTTCTTCTATTGTTAGAATGACAGTTGATTAAAATAAAGTAATAATTTCCCTAGATAATGCATTAATAGCTAATATTCGATGGCTAATCTCAGAAAACTCCCTCACAATAAGCAATCCTATGTAAGAATACAGATTCTGATAATGCTATTGATATAAAGATTAATAACTGCATTCTCTATCTTCAGAACACTGTGTGTATGACATCGGATTTGTGGTAAATAAGGGTGTAGATTCAGCGCAATTATCACTATAAAACAAAAGCTCTTACCTGTCCCATTAATCATGCCACAATAACTTTCCCAAGCAGACATTCTCCTTGACAACAAAAGAAAAACAAATGAACAAATATTCTTCATCTAAGAGCAATTTCTCATATTACTTTGACAAGGACTAAAATTAAGATAACAATGACTACCCCTGGAAATCTGGAAATATTCCATTGAGTGAATAAGCAGAAAGGGAATTTAACTAAAAAAAAGAAGCATAAAATAGATAACAATAGTTAGATGAGACAAATCTCAGATTGAAGAAATGTTCTGTATCATAGAACCCACAATTTTACTTGGATTTTCTTTTATTGAGATGAATTGAGTGCCTAATACCATTAAATGGTCAAGAAAAAATAAAAATTGTCAAGTGTTGTATAATTATCAAGGACAGACATGATTCTTATAAAAGTAATTCATGAAACAATTATTTAAAATGTAGATCTCTAATGAGTGTAGCTTTTTTCCAGTGGGACAAAAATGATTACATAATAATATACTAAATGTTCAAAATTAATGGGATGAAAATATTAAATGGGTAACAAATGTGAACTCAGTAAAAGGGAATATTAGGAATATAAGAAAGGTAACCACATATTACATCAATAGGTATTAGAAAATATATAAATTGCTTCCTTTAATCCCTATTTAGCTTTTTGCAGAAGCTGCAATTAAAGAACAGGACCTTATTAACTTATACTCTCTTGTTTTGAAATAAATGTATTTAGGATCAGTGCAAACAAGAAATATGATAGTTTCTCTGTATATTGCTTTCTTTGGGTGAAAGAAAATCTGAACTGCTGGGTATGTCATCTGGTAAAATGTAGTGTAAACTATTGCTTCTTTTTTTTTACAACACATAAGCTATTAATAATGTATAATGTTGCTACTATTAATTTATAACCTTATTAATCTTAAAATGTTATAAAACTTTTATCTTAATTTTGAATATTTAGCCTATCCCTAAAGACCCTTCAATAATGAAAAAAATGATGTTTCTCAATATACAAAAATTTATTTCCCATGAAATGAACTGTTAGAAGTGTTTGCTTTATCCACTATGCATTTCTATTAAAAATGCTTAAGAAGTCCACATAGTGGTTATTTATTTTTTTTGTAGCTTTTATATAGTGGACTCTGAGACGTAGATTTTAATGACCACTTAAAGTGTTTAATCTCTTTAACTTTTGATTATTTTAATCTTTTTTTTTAGAAAATAACTGCTTTAACATGTATGTAATAATTTTGAGGCAAAAGCTCTTTGCCAACATATTTATGGGCATTCTTCCATTTTTACACAAATGGTAAATTATGCATTTGCTTAAAAAATAAGTAGGAGCTAGAAAAAAAGAAAGAAAATGATTTTGTGGCAGTTGATTCATCTACTACCTCTATGAAGGAATCAAACTATTTTAACTTTGTGAATTTTAGAACTATACTTGAAAGATTAATTCCTTTTATATGATGTCTTAAATAACTCATTTCTTAATATTTAGTTAGTTTGGTTTGAATGGGGACGTATCTGCTCATACTCAAGGCTCACTCCTGATTGGCTCAGAGAACTATATGTGGTACCAGGTGTCAGGCAGGGTTGGTCATGCACAAGTTGTGCATGCTACCTTTTATACTACCTCTCTTGCCTATCAATATATAACATTATTTAAGATATTTTAATGCAAGAGAATCCTGTTTCCACAGATTTATTAAAATCATTAAAAATTTAAAAATTAGCATAGTCGGTAGAGCATGAAACTCTTTAAACTGAATTTTTATAAACATTGAAATCAACTTTTTTTAATTTTATAGAATCCATTTTATTTTTCATTTATTTTGGAGGGTTTTTTTTGGGGGGGGGTAACACCCTGCAATGCTCAGGGGCTACTCCTGGCTCTACTCTCAGAAATAGCCCCTGGTATACTCGGGAGTTCATATGGGATGCTGGGATTCGAACCACCATCCTTCTGCATGCAAGGCAAAAGACCTTCCATTGTGCTATCTCTCTGGCCCCAATAGACTCCATTTAAAAACAATTGTAAGTAAATATATTCCCAATTCTTGTATTAGTTTTTGTCCTCCTTTTTAGCTGTAGTTATTCAACTGTTTAGGAGATTATAATGTTCATTGTACAGCAAACAAAAAGATAGCCCTCTGTATTTCTTGTTTTCTTGTATAAGAGTCAACACATAAAGGTAAACAAAACTTCAGGTAGGGCAAATACTAAACAGCTATGTATTTGTTAGAAGTAATGGGTTAACATCTGGCAGAACAGGTTAATTTAGAATTGAGGTAAGGCAGGTCAGTTTTATAGCTGTCTAACAAATGACTCCCCTGTCTTAGAAAAGGCATGTATCATACTACACATACTACCTGGATACTTACTTTTGACCTTTGTATGAGTCAATTATGCCAACTTTGCTAACATTGTCTTTTCCAGTGAAGACTCTAAAAACTCCATCTGCTGTATTGTTATACTGAAAAAAAATGCACACACAATATTACTTCTAGAAATAAAATATAAACCTAACTTTCCTTTAATATATCACTTATTGACTATTCACAATTGTTCTAAATGATTTAGAATATGTGCATAAGATAGCACAGCAGCAGGGTGCTTGCCTTGCATGCAGAAGGACAGTGGTTCGAATCCCGGCATCCCAGATGGTCCCCCAAGCTTGTCGAGAGCAATTCCTGAGCATAGATCCAGGAATAGCTCCTGAGCACTGCCGGGTGTGACCCAAAAAGCAAAAACCAAAACCAAAACAAACATATATGGATACATAAAAGGTATTAAATTATTTGCATTAAACATTTTTAAAGAATTTAAATTCTAAACTTATCATCATTAATAATTGTTACTAATAATTAAGTCCTAAAATTAAAAACAAAATAAGCCAAGGGGAGATTTATAAAGATTAGAGCAAAAATAACTGAATATCTGCTTTCTTGAGTATTTCTACATTCACATTTAATATAGATAGTTCCACAAGAGTAAACATATCTATAACAAACTGAAGGGTCTAACAAAATTTTGAATGAAAATTCCAATTGAGTAGCCAATTTATAAGCTGTAACTAAATACATAATTAAGATCACATTTTTTTTATCATCTGTACTATCATTTTAGTAAATTTGTGGATCACAAGAAGTTAAAATTTTTGGTAAGTTATAAGCAATTTATTTATATAAATAAATCTATGAAAGCAGAGCATTGTTTTTATTTTGAAATTTTTTTCCCTTTGGGCCACTACCCAGCCTCTGTATCAAGGGGTCACTCCTACTAGGCCTTAGGCGACCATATGGAATGCTGGGAATGTCATCCCTGTATAAGGTAAGTTCCTTATTTACTGTACTTTCTTTTTAATCCTAACACTACTAACCTTCAATTTAGTTATGTATAAATTAGAATAGAACTTATGTCCAATTAGGAGAGAACTCTTATATTAAATAAGTAAATATTTTCAGTATGAATACCTGAGGCTATTTTGACCGGGTATATAAATAATTAAATACATAATTTCAGATTAGAAATATGTTTAAAATATACAAATTAAGACATTATGAATCACCAGTGTTATAATCTTTATTTGATAAAAGAATTATAAATTTATCATTTAATTTAATACTTACAGGGTAAAACAAACCAACTGTGGCATCAATAGGATATGGAACCAAACTGAGGAATGGATCCTTGTAACCCCACAACAGCTCTTTCACAGTTCTCCTTTGGAACATAGAAGATTTTGACTTTTTGATAAGTGAATTAAGTACCGACTGAACAAATGCACTTGGATAGAGTTGAGGTGCAGCCTATAAAAATGAGAGATAACAACTCAGATTCTTCATGACAACAGCTTAAGTATCACACTTTTAGTATATAATAGAGTATATACTAACTTTATATTTATTAAAAAATGAAGTACATATTAAAATTACAACCAAAAGCATGCTAAAATTTAATGTGTAATTAAAAAGAGGCGAGAAAATCAAGTTTACTCCTAATTTATTTTCTATGTTTTGTGAACTATTATTTCTTATATAATAATAATTGCTTTTATTTTGGGACTACACCCAGCAATGCTCAGAGACTCAGGGATGAAACCCAGGAAGGTCTATGTGTGCAAAGCAGATACCCTACCTGGTTTACTATTGCTCCAGCACTCTCATATTATAATTAATAACAAATAAAATGTAACTCATATTTAAGAGTCATTAGAACAATTTTTCTTCCCAATCCTTCCATATATTAAGCACCTGTTTAGTTCTAAGCTCCTGTTCCGACTTTCTTTGGTTACAAAGTACTGAATGCTATTTATGTATATGGAAATGGATAATTATTATGTGAAAAATAGTTTCTAACTACAATAATTTCAGTAGAATAAGGTAATTTTCTCCTTCTGGTGATTCTAAGTCAACAAACAGCAGCACAATTAGAGGGCAATAGGATGTGGTATTTGCTTTCTGTGCTGCTGGGATCAATTGAGTTATTCTGGTGGTTAATGGGGTCGTCCAGTTTCATTCACCATGTTTAGGGGTCTATGTAGTGCCAGATATTGAACTAAGGCTCCATACACAACTATAACTCTTAAATTTTTTAAATGATGTGTTTTGGGGCCAGAGTGATAGTGTAAGACATGGGGTCCTTAAACTTTTTAAACATGCCGAAGGGCCGGAGTGATAGCACAGTGTAACAGTGATAGCTCAGGAGTAACCCCTGAGCGCCACTAGGTGTGTTCCCCCCAAAAACAAACAAACAAAAACATGGGGCTGGTTCTCTGTCCATCAGACCGCTGAAAGGCCAGATTATAGTTAAA
Organism: Suncus etruscus; assembly: GCF_024139225.1. Lineage (NCBI taxonomy): Eukaryota > Metazoa > Chordata > Mammalia > Eulipotyphla > Soricidae > Suncus > Suncus etruscus. The sequence continues at coordinate 108,495,327 of NC_064848.1, forward strand.
AAAAAAAAAAAAAAAAAAAAAAAAAAACTATGAACAGTAGAGACTCACAAGTCATAAGTTGAGAATCCCTACCCGAAACAGAGAGAAGTCAAAAGACAGAAGGTAGGAGGAAAGTTTGCGAGTGCGGTGCCGATCCCACATATGTGCACTTCTGCTCTGGGGTCAGCTGACTGCTAAGCAGGACAGGCAGCTGCTGCAAAAACATTTAGCAGGATGGATAAATGTTCTTGGTGAACCATATGTGGACCACAGGCTGCAGTTTGAGGACCCCAGGTATAGAAGGTCGAGTGCCTTGCATACAGCTGACAGTGGTTTGAAACCCAGAATCACAATAGTCCCACAACAACCAGAGTAATTTTCTAAGTTCAGAGACAGGAGTAAATCCCTTAGCATTAGATTGCCCTCTCAAAAAGATGTATTTTAAGCGGTGTTCTTATTCCTTTGATAGATATATGCACATATATATGAAATTAAAAGACATTTATCACACATGAAATAGGTTGTTGTGGGTGCTAAAGCATTCCAAAATAAAAATTTTAGTTCATTTACTCACTACAACTGCCATATTGAGAACAGTTACTGTATCATTCTCCGTTCCAGCTGATAGTGAAGGCACAAAGATGGCACCATTAGGCTCTATAAAGGAAACTGTGTTGTTTTCATGATCATGCGTTATATTCTCCTTGGCTAAATAACGAACTCTGAAAAAATAGAAAGAAACAAAACCATAACTATTGTCCTACATAAATGTTATGCTAAAATACTATTCATTTACATAACAAATTTTTCAAGTACATAGAATATGCTTGAAATTTTGCAAATATAATGGAGTTGAATGATAAATAAATCAATGCTAGATTTTAGCAAATTAATTAGAGGACTTTTATTTTTCAATAAGAGATTAAATTAAAAAGAAGCAGTGAGATGTTTTGTTATGAGAGTTAAAAAAGTTCATGTGAAAATCTAAACTAGATTAAAATTTCTGTGTGGATGCTCATGATAAGGTGAGAATCAAGACTCATTTGTCAATAATTCTGCATAAATGAACTAAAGAACAGATGATATTTAATTCAGTTAGGTAAGAAAATAATTTATATAAGAAGAAAACTTAAGGGGTATGAGCATCCCCTCCACCAACTTCTTGTTTATCCCACCTGAATGATCAGAACTGCCCACACCTGAAATGGGCTGGTAGAGGAGTCTGCCTGTGGGGAGAGTGGGGATAAGAATAAGAGTTAGAGTCAGTAAAGGGAGTCAGTCAGCAAGAAAGTCTGGAGAGGAACTGAAAGGGAGACAGAGGCAGAGAGAGCCAGAGAAGGAGCAGCGACGTGGCTGGCTACTTGGGAAGGACTTAGCATAGATAATGTGTGAAGAATTGTTCATGGTGGTTAGGATCTGAAATAAAGCTGACTGAATCCTGGGTATTCATCTGACTGCTTGTGAATTTCTTCATGGTGACCCTGTAACCTCCAGACTCTCCATGCCATAGGGACTGCAAGGGCCTGGCTGAGCCGAGAAAGGCCTCTCCATGCCTCTACCAACACATGTGTACTGTCTTTTATATTAAAATAACAAAAGGGCACGTTCATAAAACTACAGGGCTGGGCCTGAAAGAGAGAACAAAGAGTCGAATGTGTACTTTGTATGTAAGAAGGCTAGGTCTAATTTGTGGCACTGTTTGAACTTCTGAGCCCCTTTTGGAATGATCCCCCATTTCTGTGCTGGTGTGGCCTTCTAACAAGAAAATAATTTTATCATCAAATTTTGTTGGATTATAGAGTATGAGGAGAATGGTGTTAAATAAAGTCAATGGAGTAAGATCAGAAGTAGAAGAGATACCATATTCAAATGATGAGTCTGGAGTAAGGAGGAAACAGAAAATGTTTAAAGAAAGCATCTAATATTAGAAATAAAACTATAGTGTACAGTTTATCTAGTGTTCTCTTTTCCACACTTTTTGTTTGTTTTTGCTTTTGAGTCACACAAGTAGTGCTTAGAATTTACTCCTAGTTCTGTTTTCAAGATCAATCCTGGTGGGATTTGGGGGATCATATGGGATGCCATTGATTGAAGCACCACACATGCTGTATAACAAATTGTTCCAGTGCAAATTTTTCCATGTTTACCAATGTTTATATTAGTTCTTAAAAGATAAATTGTTATAATTTTTATGTTTAAACCAATTTCTCCTTCCAATTTCTTCATATATTGAAAATTCCATATTCATATATATACTAAATATTCCTCCATATATTGAATACTAACTAGACCTACTAGACCTGGTTCTAATGTCCTTGGTTGAAAAGCATCCACTTTTTACAGGTCTGTGGAAAATGGTGATTATGGAAAAATTTATTTTGCAAATACAAAAACTTCACTGAGTATTTTTAAATTCATTAATAAAAAAGTACAGAAAATAAATTACTCATTATACTATTATATCTGGAAATATATTGAAGAAATAGAATAGAGTATATTGAAAGCCATGTAGTCAAAAGTAAAAAATCCACATAGCTCAATATAGCAAAAAATGCAAATTCTTGTTTATCTTACTCATGGTGATTGCCTAATAAATATTTTTGAATGAATCAATTAGTAAATGACTCATGCTTTTTTAAAAACTGCAATTTTAAGAGATATTTTATGTTTATATTTTTATAAAGTTTAGATATTTATATGCTTGTCACAATTGTAAATATATAAAAATATAACAGCATTAGGGGCCGGCGAGGTGGCGCTAGAGGTAAGGTGTATGCCTTGCAAGCGCTAGCCAAGGAAAGGACCACGGTTCGATCCCCCGGCGTCCCATATGGTCCCCCCAAGCCAGGGGCAATTTCTGAGCGCGTAGCCAGGAGTAACCCCTGAGCATCTAACGGGTGTGGCCCGAAAAACCAAAAAAAAAAAATATATATATATATACAGCATTAAAATATATTAGTAATAAAATACTATTATCTCAGAAGTTGGCTTTTAAAATTAGACTAGATATAAGTATAAAATTAAAGTGTCTAAAATTTTACAAGCACTTATGTATATTATAATTAACTGAAAATAACAAAATGAATGAATATATTCAGATTATTAAAACATTATTTAATAATATTTACAATAATGCACCAGTAGATGGCGCTCACTAAGAGAAAAATCCCTTGCAAATCAAGCTAATGTTTAGAATATACCTTTAATAGGTGAACACAACCACTTGATAGCTTCTTTGGAAAAAAGAGCTATTTACAGATTTTGTAAAGTTTATATTAATAAGGTCAATAAAAGAAAATTTTAAAAATTTCCCCATGATTTTTTGTCTGTACTTCTGTCAAGCTAAATAATCAATAAAAGTTATGTTGTATACGACAATGTTTGATATAGTTATAAACTCTTAAAAGAGAAGGTGTAGGGTAGAATTTACATAATTAAGATCCCAATTCTTACAATTTTATACTTTTAGCCATATGATGTTTGCCTAAATCTATACTGAAATCTATATTTTTTGTAATAATTAGCTCCTTTTTTTCTATATAGGCAGAAATAAAAAATAATTCCTTCCCTCTCCCTCTAGAATCTCAAACAAATGTAATGTAGACTAATAAAAAGAAAACAATCGGGGCTGGAGAGATAATATGGAGGTAGGGTGTTTGACTTGCATGTAGAAGGAAGGTGTTTTGAATCCCAGCTTCCCATATGGTCCCCCAAGTCTGCCAGGAGCGATTTCTGACCATAGAGCCAGGAGTAACCCTGAGCACTGCTGGGTGTTACCCCAAAACAAAACAAAACAAACAAAAAAAAAGCAATAATTTACAGTTTAACTCAATGGCATTTGGCAAGTGAAATCTTTTCAGAAATATTGGAGTTATGGATAAAGGAACACTTAGAGAAATTTGCTCACCTGTAAGTGTAAGGACCTTTTTGCTTAAGCTTTATATTGCTGCTATTAACTGCCACTTCTTCTGGATTTTGCACATCAAAAATCCAAATCTGTCTGTAAACTGGTATATCAGCTTTAATCCAATTTTTATAAGCAACTGTACCTTCTTCAAGGACAACTTCCTATAAAAAAGAAAACAAATGAGTTATTTCCTTATATCAAATATGGGCATTTGGGGAGTTTAAAACCTTATATTTATTAGCAACAGTATCAATTTCAAATTTTTATACATGAAAAGTTTTGCTACTTTGACACGAACTTGCAACATAGAACTTTTACATTAACATAGTAATAACTTTTAGTTTAAGACTTTTATAGGTGTTTGTTTTTGAGCCACATCGGGTTGTTTTGTTTGTTTTTGAGCCACACAGGGTGGCCTCAGGAATTACTCCTGGCTATGCGCTCAGAAATCGCTCCTGGTTGGGGGACCATATGGGAAGCAGGGGGATCGAATCACGGTCCGTCCTGGGTCAGTCTCCGCTACTGCTCAGGCCCCAGTTTAACACTTTTAAAGAGACTACATGTAAAATACTAAGTACATATCAACAAAAATAGACACACTTTACAGTGAACATTCCTTTAGTGCTATTTTTCCCCTGACATCCTCTGCACATGGTAGAAGTTAAATCATGTTTCATATCTTTAAGATATTTTACTTTTTACATAGTCATAAAGAATAAGAATCTTTGAATGAGAACAATGCAAGAAATAAAAATGTCATTACAAGTCTGTGCTATTGCATTCTAGTTATACTGGAAATTTTAGGACCCGTTTAAGTGATGATAATGAATACTTTCTGTAAGCTATTATTTTCTGTAAACGTTTCATTTTCTTCTAAAAAGTCTTTGTGCAGGACTGAACCTGTTACATAGTGTAAAAGGTAGGGTTCATGCCTTGCAAGCGACCAACCAAGTTTCAGTCCTTGATACCTCATGTAATCCCTCATTCCCAGAGCTCAGAGGCAGGAAAAAGCCCTGAGCACAATCAGGTCTGATTCAAAAACAAACAAATAAGCAAGCAAAGAAATAAATAAAATCTCATTGCTACACTGACTAATTTTTTTGTTTGTTTTTGTTTTTGTTTTTGGGCCACACCCGGTAATGCTCAGGGGTTACTCCTGGCTATGCGCTCAGAAGTCGTTCCTGGCTTGGGGGACCATATGGGACCCCGGGGGACCGAACCCGGGTCCGGTCCGTCCTAGGCTAGCGCTAGCAAGGCAGACACCTTACCTTTAGCGCCACCACGCCGGCCCCTACACTGACTAATTTTTAAGAAAAAAAATCTCATATAGTTAAAGTACTATTGTCTATTCTTCTAAATTTAAAGTTGTTTGATAAAGGTATTACAGATGAATGGTATATTGAAGGTAAAGCCAAAGAGTTTACAAATTTCAAAAGATTTTGTGAGATGAAGTCACATATCAGTACATATATGTATACGTTATATCTGAACATGCACATAAAAATACTATTCTCATAATTAATTACTAATGCCATGTAAACATTTTTGTACAAGCCAATGCAGTTTTAGTTTTCAACTTAAGGAACTCAGTAATAATTAGTGAATGGAAAAGGGACTATAACTTAATGATCTTGGCCAAGCAGATACACTTCTTAGGTCTAGTACATATGCATTTAATATCAAAAATCATAACTGCCACGCCTTAAATAACTGGCTTTATCTGTTGATCTAAAGATAATTTTTTAAATTTTGGAGTTGAAATACCAAAATAAGATTAATAAACTGAATTAGAAAGTGTATTAGATCATATAATCTCATCTATTTTGGGAGTACACATGTGTCATATAGATAAATTCTATATGAGTCCTAATAGTGTTAAGGTACCACATGTGGTACCAGGAATTTAAACAAGTATTGCATCTTTAACAATACTCTGTGATTCTGCCCCAAATTTCTCTAATTTTAAAGGGAACAAATAAATAATGTTATGTGTTCATAAATTATTCATGAGTTTTATGAACTTAAGATTGGATCTGGACAATCTTTTTTATTTATTTATTTATTTTTTTGGTTTTTCGGGCCACATCCGTTTGATGCTCAGGGGTTACTCCTGGCTAAGCGCTCAGAAATTGCCCCTGGCTTGGGGGGACCATATGGGACGCCCAGGGATCGAACCACAGTCCTTCCTTGGCTAGCGCTTGCAAGGCAGACACCTTACCTCTCCCAGGGATCGAACCACAGTCCTTCCTTGGCTAGCGCTTGCAAGGCAGACACCTTACCTCTAGCGCCACCTCGCCGGCCCTGATCTGGACAAACTTGTTTCTACTTTGTAAATCTTTAAATGTAAATAATTTTATGTACAAAAAGAAATTAACTTGATTGATTTGTATACCAGGTAATGATTGTGTTCCAACTTGATGACATTCAAGTAGCTTGGCTTTCAGTTACGTTAAAAGCCGAAGTAAAATTCTGTGGGCCAGAGAGGATTAAGGCCAGTAAAGTATTAAGTAATCTTCAGTTCATGCACTACTTGAGCTAGCAAGAATAATTCAATCCCTGTCCCCCAGAAACAGTTCAAATCTATTAAAGATGTTTAAGAAATTAATATCTTCTTGGAATGTCTAATGTTCCTATAAGTTTTTGCCATTAACGATGGACAGTACTCATCTATGTGACTGCCTCTCTTATTATAATTATGAACCTGTTTTGAGAGTTTCCCTTTTACCGTATCCATGTATAGTGATATCTTCTATCAAATGCATGAAAGTTAAGTAGTAAGCAGTGAAATTAGAACTTCAACTTGACTACAGGGTTTGGCCATGTGCTAACAATATAAACTTGGCAGGCTATTAAATTTCTTTATACCTCAGTTCCTTTAGTGGTAGATTGAAACCAATGTATACAAATTGTTTTTTTAAATATCAAAACAAGTTTAATATAGTTCTAGTATTTATCCTCATGGATTGTTACAAAGAGTAACACTTAATCATGCTATAACATAAAAACATGGGCCGGGCGGTGGCGCTAGAGGTAAGGTGCCTGCCTTGCCTGTGCTAATCTTGGACGGACCATGGTTCGATCCCCCGGCATCCCATATGGTCTCCCAAGCCAGGAGCAACTTCTGAGCACATTGCCAGGAGTAACACCTGAGCATTACCAGGTGTGGCCCAAAAACAAAAATAAATAAATAAATAACATAAAACATCTATAACCATATATTATTAGGCAAATATTATACACAGAGAACCATAGAGATATACAGCAGGTAAGGCATTTTTATATTGGATGCAGCCAACATGAGTTCAGTTCCTGACATTTTATCTAATCCCCAGAACCCACCAGTAGTAATACCTGAGTACAAAGACAGAAGACCTGAGCACCACTGAATATGAACTCAAACCCAATATATACATATATAATATATACATTTATATAATGTTATAAATATTGTCTACTCTTCAGCAAAATTGTATCATTTTCCCCAGACTGCCTCATTGCTTTATTCATAGTGTTTACATCTTAAAATAGTCATATGACAAGAATGTAGGTAATATATTATTATTACTGTTGTTGTATATTACATCACCCTATGGTTGCTATATGTTTAATCATATTATACCAGAATATTGTATTATATAGTGTATGGATTTTCTTATAGGACTTTTTTTTTTTTGGGTTTTTGGGTCACACCCAGAAGCACTCAGGGGTTACCACTAGCTCTGCACTCAGAAATTGTTCCTGGCAGGCTCAGGGGACCATATGGGATGCTGGGATTTGAACCACTGACCTTCTGCATGCAAGGCAAATGCTTTACCTCCATGCTATTTCTCCGGCCCCTCTTATAGGACTCTTAAGAGCTCCCCGAAATTAACTCTGTCCCATATATTTTTTACTATTTTTTATTTTGCTCTCTATGTTTTTGTATAACTTTTAGATATAAGCATTGAATATAAGATTGCATATTAGATTGCCTTTGTGTTCAGATTGCCTAGGTTTGAAAAATAGAGATATTACAGTCAGGTAAGTCGCTTTTCTTGCATAGAGTCAACCCTGGTTTAATTCTCAGAATCTGTATCATATAGTTCCCCGAATACTGCCAGGATTATTCCCTGAATACAGAGCCAGGAGTCAGCCCTGACCACAACTGGTAGTGCTAGAAGTGGTCCACCAAATCTCCCTCAAAATCTCCCTCAAAAGATCTTGTGATTTTTGTAATGTAAAATATTATTGTATAATAAACATTGTAAATGTAAACTAATCTATAGTTATTAAACTCCATAGTAAATGCTAGCTAGCAGATTGTATCAAATTTAAAGCAGGTTTTGTTATGTTTTCTATCTCCTGGGAGACAGACTAATTACATTGTCTATCATATCATCAATTAGTTGTTATGCTTGTTGTTCAAAGCTTCTTCAATGTCACCCTATGTTTCTTATCTAATCGTCTCTCTTAGTCCCTGTTTGAGGGCATCCTCTATTTTTTTTTCTATTCAACATATTTAGTTATAATTCTACTATATTTTTCATACATCACTCTATTAGCAACTATTTGCAGACTACTTTGAATTTAAAATTTTTAACTTTAAAACTCAATGCCAGTTCTATCTTTTGCCACCTTGAAGTCTTGGACTACTTTGAAAGATGTATCTCTTTAAATATATTCATTTTCCATATTACATATTGCAGCAATAGATTCTAGAACTGAATTGCTCTTTATATATTTTTTCTAGATAAATCATAAAATTTATAGATAAACTTCATTTTCATTCTCAATGAAAATAAAAAGAATTGTTTCAAAATTCTTTATTTTGAGGGTCGGAGAGTGGTGCAAGCGGTAGGGCATTTGCTTTACATGCACTAATCTAGGATGGACTGTAATTTGATCCCCTGGCATCCCATGTGGTCCCTCAAGCCAGGAGTGATTTCTGAGCGCATAGCCAGGAGTTACCCCCAGAGCGTCAATGGTTGTGACTCTAAAACAAACAAAATAAATTTTTAATTTTTTTTTCCATTGTAATGTGTGTGTACATTTTGGGACCACAATCTTAGGTGCTCAAGGGTTATTTCTGAAACCATATTTAAGGGTCATTTTTGGCAATGCTTGTGAATCATATGTAGTATAATGGATAAATAAAAAGGTTGAAATGTATGCAAAGGAAACACCTTAACCCCTGTGAATTTATCCCTCTCTCAAAACTTTCATTTTCTCACCATTAACTATTACTACAATAAGAATAAATATTATACCAAATCAGAAATCAACGATCTCATATACATCTAATAAACATCAAAACATTGACAAAATAATTAATATTCAGTTACTGATTATTATGTCAGGAATTATTCTCATCTAAATTGCTATGAACTAGGTAATTATTGTCACTCTGCTACTTAAAAAAACTTTTTAAAAAGATAAGTTATGCTCTTTTTTTTTCTTCTCTTTTCCCTTATCTTTTCTTATATTCCAACAGAACCACACTGCTGAATCCATATTGTTCATCCTCATAATTTGAGGGGAAAAATAGATGATACCAAGACCAGATAGTCATACAAACATTTAAAAGAAATAAAAATGACTGTTGAATTTCAAACCCAAAGTCAACGACAACAGAATCAATAACCAATCTACAACAAGTTGTACAATTGTGGAACAATTACACTAACATTGCAGGGGCAAAGAAGGGAGATCTGAAGTGCATGCTACAAACAGAACTGGAGGGAGGACTACACTGATAGTGGGAATGCCCCTCATTCATTGTTACCATGTGCCTTAAATATTACTGTGAAAGATTTGTAGCTAATTCACTTTGACCACAATAAAACTTTATTTAAAAAAAGATATGTAATGCTAATTCTGTTTCCCTTCTCAGACTATCCAGAGGTAAACACAGTTTATAGGTCAAGAATGGGTTTTATCATTGATAATTGTTATTATATTGAAATAAATTTTATTAGTATCACTTTTATCTATCAAAATATAAAATAATACTAAGAAACTAGGACTTCAAAGGTAAAAATGAAACTCAGTGCATGTGTGTCTCTGTATAATGTGTACATAAACAGTTAAAAGCTGTTTTGTTGTTGTTGTTGATTTTTTGTTTGTTTGTTTTTGACACTCAGGTTACTCTTGGCTATGCTCTCAGAAATCAGTCCTGGCTTGGGGGGAATATATGGGGTGCTGGGGGATAGAACCGCAGTCTGTCCTAGGCTAGCACCAGCAAGGCAGATGCCTTACCTCTAGTGCCACCTCTCTGCCCCCTAAAAGCTGTTTTTCAACCTGATGGCAATCAGAAAAATTCAAGTGACTATATTATTATTCATCAAATTTAGCATACTAAAATTATTGCATTATAATGTTGTCAACCTTTTACTTAATAGTATAATAATGGTACAATTATTTTGCTGAACTCATAATGTACTCATTTATGGTACAGTAAGATATTTATTTTAACTTTAAAGTCGTTAGCATTTTTAGATAATAAAACAACAGCAAATAGTGATTTTTATTAATAAGTAACAAAAGTATATTAATTTATATTAGTCATGGAAATCAATGTCTCAGTGAAGTGTTTTTCCTATATATTTCAAATAAGAGAAATATATCAAAATTGAATGACTAGTTGAGAAATATATTTTGGTAGAAATAGAAATTTCAGTATTATTTGGAGGTTCTAATTAATGTTTTTTTTGGGGGGGCACATTTGGTAACGCTCAGGGGTTATTCCTGGCTATGCGCTCAGAAATTGCTCCTGGCTGGGGGGACCATATGGGATGCCAGGGATCGAATTGAGGTCCATCCTAGGTCAGCCCCATGCAAGGCAAAGGCCCTACTGCCACACCACTGCTCCCACCTCTGTTCTAATCAATTTTAAGATTTAGTTCTTGTTATTCTTCACAATACTCTGTGATGGCTAACCCCAACTCTATTTTGACATCCTCACCAGATTAAGAATTGAATAGAACCAGTACACTCTAAGATCACAATAGCCCTGTTAATAAATGTTTCTTATTTGTGGCAGTTCAACTCATGATTTTAATATCTATCTCAAAACTTGTGAAGACGTTAATAGAACCAGTACACTCTAAGATCACAATAGCCCTGTTAATAAATGTTTCTTATTTGTGGCAGTTCAACTCATGATTTTAATATCTATCTCAAAACTTGTGAAGACGTTAATTTGCCATTCCTGGTTTAGAACTTGGGCAAATCTGATTCTTCTTGTTTCAGTCTTCTGTATTTAGATAACTTTAACATTAGTAAATGTAAATTTTATGAGAAGGAAATAACAATATAAACTTTAGTTATCTATGTAAGCATGCCTATCCAATGGCTCTATTTTTAATTAAAAGTAGTCAACTTGTGTATAAACTGATAACAGTTGTACATGATATGGCTGAAATAAAATTTTTATATTTTTAAATAGAGAAGCTACAGATATAAAGCTTCATAAATTATTTATATAACCATTATATATTTTATGATAAGCAGCAGTTTACAAAAAACATTTACTAATTATTTCTGCATCAATATTAATTACAATCTTGCTATCATTTTATTTTTCTCAATATTAACAAAAATGCAACTACTTTCATTATTTACACATAATCAATATACTAATTTGTCATTCAAAAACATGTTCACATACTATTTGGAAAAAGTATAAACAAATATTTATTCAAAACTGCATATATAGTATTCAATTTAGATATTCATAGTTAAGTTTGTTAAAATTTCTCATGTATTTATATTGCTAATCATAATATATATTAGACATGTAACATTTTCTATGGAGTCACAACATTTTTAGTAGTATTAAATATAAGCAAAGTGCTCTACTGAAAGCAAAACAGGACAGAAAGTAGAGTATGTCAGATTGATAAGAGATGTCCTTTAGACTATGTGTACCTTTTTAATTGCACTCTCGATAACAATATCTCCCACTGGCATTAAAATGCCTCCAAACACAGCCAAGACTGCACCAATAACAGCACCAGTGATAAGCCCGCAGTTTCTACTACAGCCCATTTTTCTAGTTCAGAGTAATAAGGTGACACCGTTTCTTTTCACTTTTAAGCCCGATTTCAGTGATTTCCAAGGGGCTTGTTCTGTTACTAGAAAGAGATTTAAAAAAAAGTTAAAGTATCAGAATTAATATCAAAATACAAAGAAAACACACAAGTCAGATAAATCTGCCAGTTATTAAACAAATGCTTTAGTTTTCAACTTAAAATTTGACTTCTGTAACTTTTGATTTACAAAGCTCCCTTTTCTTGCTTTTAACTGACATACCAATGGAAGAAATAATTAGCATTGTGAATTGTGATATAGAATGGTTATACTATCTTCTTTTATTATTTTTCTTCCTATGGCAACTCACATAAAGAAATATCTAAGGAAAATGTGCTTACTTGGTGTACTTTTTTGGGGGAGGGGCACACCTAAAAGTACTCCTGGCTTTGCATTCCAGAATCATTCCTGGTGGTGCTCAGGGGACCATATGTGGGCCTAGGTACCTAGCCTGGTTTAGATGCATGCAAGGCAACACCCTACCTGCTAAGCCCCACTAGATACATTCTTCACCTCATCCAACTCCCCTCAGCCTGGGACATTTGGTTGCAACCTTATGGTTTCTTCACACTAATGTGGCAATCCTAGAGATTGTCTGCAAAATAAATTTCAGGTACTGATGTCTTCTAAATCAAAATACTTAAAAAGAAAAGTAACACATTTTATTTTTATCTTACCTTATTTAAAAACGAACAAGATAGGAATTTCATAGAAAGTGAATTGATGAGCATCAGAAAGAACCAATTCTTCTAATCATTTTAAACTACCTGTTAAAACAAACAAAACTATGATAAATATGGTACACTGACTCCTGAGCATAGAGCCACCATTAAGCCCTAAGTACTGCCAACTGTGAACCAAACAAAACCCGAAACAAACAAACAAAAAAGATAAACTTAATTTTCAATTTATTTGTAAACAGATAACTTTGGTAGAAGTTTTTGGTAGAAGTCTTTTGGTAGAAGAAGAACAGATAACTTTTAGTATGAAGAATTTGAAAAAAATAGATGATGCTGTTTATATTTTATTACCCCTGCCTCAAAATATGCCCCAGTGCTTTCTGGACACCAAAGGTGACCTTTCCCCTGCAGAACAGAGGTACCATCTTCACCTGGAACCACCACCTGCTCATGCTTTTTTGTTTTCTGTTTTTGTTTTTTATTTTCAATGGCCTCCATTCATCATTCCCATTCTCTAGACACTTAAGGGAATTCTTTTCTTGGTAATACATGGAGGTTCTACCCCATTTTGAAACTTGGCCTCAGTACAGAGCCAGAGCCAGGAGTAACCCCTAAGTGCTTCTGGTGAGTGTGGCCCCCCAAACAAACAACTATAAATAAATATACAAAGAAGACTGACAAGCCATTAACAAGACTCACAGAGAAAGAGAAAAATTTATTAGTAGTCTTGCCTGTCTCTGCTTTTGCACCTTGAGAAGCCCAGTCAGGGGTCCTCAAAACTCATTTACCTGGGAGCCACAGGCAGGCAAAGTCGGGGTGATACCTTGAGTGCGAAAGCGTTGAACATTGGGGGGTGTGACCCAAACACCTAAAACAAAACAAATACAAAAAAAAGATTCCTCTAGGCTCAGGGCCACAAAAATGTTGTTCGGAGGGCCGAGTTGAACTATAAAAAAATCTGAATGTCACAAATTAGAGAACCTAGAAGAAATGAATAGAATACTGAACTCCTATAACCTTCCAAAGCTGAAACAAGGAGGAAACATTAGCACGCAGAACAGAGAAATTCACTAACAAGAATCTAAATGGTAACCAAAACTTATCCCCCCCAACAAAAGCCTCAGGATCAAATGTGTTTACTAGTAAAATACTCCAAAATTTTAAAGAAGACCAATTCCCATTCATTTAACAATATAGCACTAGTAAGGGGGGATGTGAATTTTATGGCTGATACCCGATTACAAACATGTCTGTAACCATGGCACTTAAATAAAAGAAATTATCTAAAAAAACAATAAAAATAATGAAGATAAATAAAATGATAGTACAATAAAATATATTAAAAACACTTTAATAAGATCATACAGAATGGCCAAGTATTACATATTCTATAGATATAGAGAAGGTTTAATATCCTTATTATACACAAGAATAGTTTATATATCCTGATTACTCTATAAAAAGCTACAAAAACTACATAAAAGTTTCTAGGAACAATGTAATTGTACAGTAAAGTGGCAGGCTACAAAATCTAATTTAATGAGTGAAAATCTATAATTTTTCATATGAAATAAGGGAAAGAACAGATATATTTAAAAACAAATTAGTCTATTAAAATTGTGTTTCAAAAGTAAATGCAGAGAAAGCAATTTAACAAAAGATGTGGAAAGCACATACAAAGAAAACATTAAAACACTACTTAAAGATATTTTAAAATGACATAAGGAATAGAAACACACACCCTGTCCATGTACTGGAAGTATCATTATTGTCAAATTAGCAATCTTTTCCAAAATATTATATAAATTTAATGCAACCCATTTAAAAATTATCCATGGCATTTTTTAAAGATTACAGTAGACCAAATGCTATTGAAAATTTATCCTGGAGTAATATTTCCCTCCCATGTTGAAAATCAAAGCAATACTAGGGAAAAATGAAAGGTCTCTCTCTTCCCAATTTCAAATGGTAACTTCAAAGCATAGGTAAAAAAAATAATATTGTCCTGGAACAAGGACAGGCTCTTAGAACAATAAAATAGAATAGTGTCCCGAGACAGTACCTCAATATATGGACAAGTAGACTTTGACAAAGGAGAAAAAAGAATGAAGAACAGCAAAACAATTTCTTCAAAAAATGATGTAGAAAACTGGTCATGAAAAAGGAAAAAACAAAAACAACTTAGACTCCTTTTTACAGAAGTGCTCAAACTCAAATAAAAATGAATTGAAGACCTCTACATCAGGTCTGAATCCATGAATTGTACTGAGGACAACATATAGTAGAAACACTTCACAATATCAAATATAGAGGTGACTTCAATAATGTTGGCCAAGCAAGTAGAAAAAAATATAAATAAATGGGACAACATCATGCTAAGAAATTTCTGCACTAAAAAAAAAAAACATGACTACAATAAAAATGACAACCACAAATTCAGTGAGGATATCTGCCATTATTCATTGGATAAAGGATTAATTTCAAAGAGATATAAAGCACAGGTAGAACTTGACAAGAAAACAACAACAAAAACCTATCCCATCAAAAAATTATAACTAAGATGATCAAAAACTTCTTCAAGAAGACATACAGATTGTCAAAAGTTATATTTGTTACTTCTCAGGAAAATGAAAATGAAACAAGAATGAGATATCTGACACTATGAGAATGGCACACAACCCAAAGAACAAAAACAAACAGTGTTAGTTTAGACATGAGGTAAAAAGAACATTCATTCACCACAGGTGGAAATGTTGACGTGTCTAGCCTTTTGGAAAAACTGTATGTATATTTCTCAAAAAAAATGAAATCGAACTTTTATATGACCCAGCAATTCCATTTATTTGCATCTATCTCAATGGCCCCTAAATCTAAAACTCGACTCAGAATATACATTTGTTCTCCTGTGTTCATTATAGCAGTTTTCACAAAGGCCAAAATCCATAAGAGCCCAAATATCTAAAAATAAATGACTCAATAAAAAAAAACTATTGTTCACAATTAAATATTACTTGTCTAAAAGAAAAGATGCAAGTGTGCAATTTGCAGCTACTTGGATGGATCAGCAGAGCAACATTTCGAGTTACATTAGCCAGAAGGATATTACAGACATGAATGATCTCTCTCATAGGTGAAATATAAAAAGCTTGGTAGGGGAAAAACTAATGCAAAAAAGAAGTGAAATTCATAATTAGTTTTTCAGTAGGAATTTCACCATACAGTAGAAAGGAGTTCAGTAGGGGATCACAGGAACAGTAGAAGAGAAAGATGAACACTCTGATGGAGTGTATAGAACTAGAATTATTAGGCATGGAATAATGGCAGTAACAGTTTGTAAACCATGTTGCTTAAAATTAAATGTAAAAAAGAAAAGAAAGGAAAATACCTATGAGGACAACTAGTTTTAGTGGCAATCACTGCCTCCTTCCTAGTCTCAAAGTTTTATTTTACATATTTACCTACAATTTTACTATTTTTTGTGGGCAATTGGTTCATGCTAAATAAATTAAAATTAACTAGTTTGTGCTTGTAAGAATTTTATCTAGTCAATATTATTTATGATGTTATGACATACTCATTGGATAGTAGTGTATTATGTATTTATTTATAAGAATAAAATAATTTGTATGAGACTGGATTCAATTATGCAAGTTATTGATTTATTACTTTAACTGATATCTAAATGATCTGTTTATTTGAGCAATTTTGGTGATGATAGCATATTTTAAACTAGGTGTAACATTGCTTTACCTAACAGAATGTTCTTTGTAGTGTATAAATAATTATTATTTTTCATTAAAATGCTCACAACCAGGGAAAATAGTTAAACACCAAATGAATGGGGGCTACAGATTCAAGAGAATTACAAGTAAAAGTTTTGTCAATATCTTAAGTATAATATACAAATTTATTTTATTATGAACTCAAGTTCTTACAGAAGAACCACTCAGAATTTTATTATTATGCATTTCCACTAGAGGGCCATTTCAGCTTTTCAAAAAATAATACTTGTATAAGTAAGAAAATAGTGGCAGGAAAATAAGAGAAATAAATTTCCATTCATAAATGGAGATGAATCAATGTTTAAATAAACTTATGACAATTTACTTTTTGCTTAACTTAACTTTTGGGATTTTCCATTATCTATGCACTTATTTACGTTAATATTAACACTAGTATGCATATATGTTTAATGTATTATAATCAAATATTAAAAGTATTATGATAATAGTGATACTAAATACACACATATATATTATATAATAACATATTTAAAAATCATAATAGAGTATATTCATGTAATAGACTTACCATATATTATATAGATATTATATAGATATAATATATATAGATAGATATATAGGTATATCTAGATATATATCTAGATATATAGATATATATTATACAAATATATAGAATATTTTAAAAATAATTATAGCACATATAATTATGTTATACTTATAATTATATAACTTAAATATCACTATAAATTAATATTTTATTATAAATTGTGATACAATAAGCTCATTTGCATTGAATTTCTGGGGCCTAAATTATGAAAACTTGGATAATCAGAAGTGTCCCATATTCTTTGCATATAAAAATCGCATACATCTAAACAAGTTACTTTTTTCCTGTCACTTTTTACAGTCACGAGTGCAAATTTTGAGTTTTTAGTGTGTGTGTGTGTGTGTGTGTGTTTGTGTGCATGCAAATAATGCAAGGTATCCCTTTGGGCAATCTCCCTGGACTGAAGTTGGCTTTTTAATTGTTATAGGGACATAACTCAGTGCTCTTGGTGAGGTCATGTGGTGCTTGGGATTGAACCCAGGGTCTCAAGCTTATAGGGCATTTTCTTTATTACTTGAGTCATATCCCAAGCCTAGAGACAACTTTCTAATAATTGTTTGATTGGAATATGGAGAATTCTTTTCTGAAATTATAACATGCTACTTTTATTGGCTTTGATCAAAATTGTCATTATAAAATAAGTTACATAAAACTGCTAGTGAGAAGTACATATTACAAGTAGGATTTTCTTTGCAAAGCAGAATCATATAATCCTCTTTTTTAAAAAGCATTTATTAATATGTGCAAAACACATTGCCTTTAACAATGTCTAATTCATTATTACTGTTAATTCTGAAAAAATCAAACAAAACTAATGATTGTATAAAGTAATAAGTAAAAGCAATTACATACTAGAAAATGTGTTAACATAAGAGTAGTAAGTAATCTATGAAAACTAAATTCACGGGCCCGGAGAGATAGCACAGCAGTGTTTGCCTTGCAAGAGCCAGGAGTAACCCCTGAGCAACGCCGGGTGTGGCCCAAAAACCAAAAAAAACAAAACAAAACAAAACAAAACAAAACCATTAAATTCACTATATTAATTTTCATTTTTTATGATCTTCATTCACAATTAAAAAATTAATCTTAGTCTAAGATTATAATGAGAATTTTACAAATAATACTAATGGAGTAAAAGTTATTTAAGTATTAACAAATAAATTCTTACATATAAAAATAATTTTTAAATATTAATTTGTGAATTGTCAACCTTTGAACAATTTTTAATATTTTTAAAATTTAAAATGTAGGAGAGTGAAATATAATCACAAACTTTATGTGTCAATAAAACAAGTGACTTTAAGGACACTATTACTGCTTTTATATACATATAAAAACATATACATATAAATACATATATAAATATATATACAGTTAATACGTGTAATATATAGTTGCCATATACTAGCAATTGTAAGGTATAAAATTCCTTAATCTTAATTAAAGAAATAGTGACTTACCTTTAAAAAGAATAAAAATAATTATTCAATCAAATATTCCAACATTTAAATGCATAGTTCTTATTAGGACTAAATAGTGTTTGAAGAAAAGCCAGATACTGAAATCTGCAGTAATAAAACCTTTGAGTTTAAATGTGCTTTACAAAAACAAACAAACAATAACAACAACAACAACAAAACCCAATGTCAGACCCTAGTAAGTAAGTGGTTTGTTGCCGGAGAAAGATTTTGAAAAATGAAAAGAAACTCAGGCAGAGCACACTACTGGACTGACTCATTAAGACAGATTTTTATGGTATGTTTGCCACATCAGCAATGCTCTGGGATTACTCCTGGCTCTGCACACAGGAATTACTCCTGGAGGCCTCTGGGGGATCGCATGAAATGCCAAGGTTAAAACCCAGGTCAGTTACATTCTTGGCAAGCACCTATTTGATGCACTATTGGCATTTTTCTATCCAAGTAATTCAGAAGCCCAGGAGACAAAAAGAACTGACTTGTTAATTTGCCGCTAACATATTCTGGTTTTCTATGCAACCCTAAATCCCAGTGATGAAATGGGCTCAGGGCGGAAAGTGCTCAATGGGGGCATAATGATTTATTATGAATTAGTTTGTAACTCATTTTGTGAAATTTAAATAAAATGCACTTTTCTGTCAGGCATTAATTATAAGAGCTTTGAGATAAATAACGTTGAAAACAGACACTGTCAATCACCAAGGTTGACAAATAGGTCTACAGAAAAAAAATAACCTATTTTCTAAAAGTAGGTTCTTAAGTGTTTATCAGTTTTGGCTAGTTCTATGAAAGCATAGCATAATAATGTCTTACCAAAAATAATCTTTAAATTTTTCTTTGAAGTATTCTATCAAAATTCAATTCTTACATAACATTCAAGTTGAATTTTATTAAAATGAATTTTTGATATAAAATATATACTTGCATATCTTGCTTCAAAAAGGACATTTTAAAATTCAGTCAAAATAGAAGGCTGTGCTGTTTAGAAAAATCTAAGCATATATTCTTTATAAAGATATTCACAGCACTATACAGACAGAATCAAATTTTTAATTATATATCAGACAGACCAGTTGGATAAATGTCTCCAAATCACCCTTAAAATAAAGCAAGCTAAATATAACTGGTTCATTAGAGCACATTTAATTCAGGTTTTAATATTGAATTCATTGTTAGGCCTTCTGGGTAAATATGAATATTTTAATTAGTTATCAATACGACCACACAATCAAACAATAACCCAAGAGTCTTTCTTTTTTCAAGATATATCTTACTTAAATTATTAATTAATTTATTTAAATTATTAAAGATTAATGTTAAAATACTCCAGGTATATGAGTCTTCTCACTCACCTAGATCGGACCATGAAATTATAATAATGTACAAGTAGCTTTAGCACTCATATTGAGATCTATGATTTTCCATGTAATCTGATATGTTCCTCCATCTTTGTTATATTATTTAAAAGTTAAATAAATGTTAATTTAAAATATTTTAAAAATATATTTTTTAAATGTTTAAGCTGCTTTGATAATTTTTTTTCTCTTTCTGACATACTCCTCTACTTCATGACATTTCATAAGTAGCTAATTTCTGAATAAACATATCAATTTTGATGGGACTTATTTTAAAATGCGTATTTTAAACATATTGAATGAGCAGTTAAATTATGATAGAAATTTAAATACTACTAGAGAACATTATTTAAGAAAATAAAATTGTCATACAAAGCATATATCTAAACTGTTGCTAAACTTAATTGGACTATTTAATCAGTCTAATGCCATCCAAATCCTCTGACCCTCTAAAAAGAGAAATATCACTATCCCCAAAACAATCGATAGTGTCTCATTTACATTCTGTGCTTCAGATATTAGGTATTTAGTCCCAGAGACAGCAATTACTTAGAACAGTAGCCCTATAAAGTTTATGACAGAAAAAAATTTATAACCATAAACTTAGAAGAAAAGTATAAACTTAAAAGATAAGGGAGAAATGTGCTATGCTCATTTCATAATACCTAATTCTGGGGATTTCCTTAAAAAAAGAAAGAAGTACCATAATGTTTGAAAGAAAACTATTTTTGTAAGAGAAGTTACCTTGTATCATGTAAATCCGCTATTAGATTTGAATTTTATTGCTAAATTTATTATGGGAATAAATAATTTTAATTAAATCACAGTGAAATACAGAGTTAAAAAGCTTTGATAGTTGAGTTACAATCATAAAATATTCCAACATCTAATCCTTCACCAGTGTTCATTTCCCATCACCACCTTCTCCTGTTACCCTTCTGTTTCATCACCCCCAGCCTGCTGCAATGGCAGACACTTTTCTTCTCTCCTTCTCTGTTTATCTGTCTCTCTTTCACTCTTCTTTTTTTTTTATCTTTTCTAAACATCATGGTTTGCAATACTGTTACTGAAGGGGTACCATGCATATCACTTTACTTTCCTTTAATTCTAATTCTTGTCCAGAGTCATCATTTCCGATTGTTATTTTGATAGTGATCCTTTCTCTGTCTTCACTGCATTCCCTACCCAACATTTCTATTGTCTTTGGGTATTGCTTCCATACTACTAGTTTTAATAACTCAAAGATTAGTATGATTATTCTATGTCTGTGTTTCTCTCTATGACTCAACATGATACTCTCCATGTCAATCTACATGATTAAAATATTTAAAATCACCTTAGATAGAACTTTTTGAAACATATGTACAAAATGTATGTTTGGAAGACTACAAAGGGATTCGAGTAAAACAGACATACACGAATCCTGACATTACCAAGTTCTAGTTAT